>NC_133773.1:40060894-40126710 GCF_003597395.2 Chelonoidis abingdonii
GAAATGAATAGGATGAACATAAGAATATAGCCATAGTTGGTCAGGTCAATATTTAATCTAGCCCAGCATTCTGCTTTAAAACAGTGGCCAGTATCAGATGCTTAGGAGGGAATAAACAGAACAGGGCAGTGATCCATCCATTCACAGCTTCTGGCAGTCAGAGGTTCAGGGACACCCAGAGCATGAGATTCTGTCTCTAACCATCTTGGCTATTAGCCATGGATAGATCAATTGTCCATGAACAAATCTTCTCTTTGAACAAAGTTATATTTTTGGCCTTCAGAACAGGACAGATGTCTTTTGGCTTTAGCAATGAATTCCACAGGTTGACTATGCCTTGTGAGAAATGCTTCCCTAAATTTGTTTTAATCCTGGTAATTTCTAGTAATTTCATTGGGTGACCTCCTGGTTCTTGTGTTATGTGAAGGGGTAAATAACATTTCTCTAGTTATTTTCTTGACATTATTCATGATTTTATACACATCTATCATATCCCTTCTTAGTCAGCTCTTTTCTAAGATGAACAGTCGCAGTCTTTTTTAAATCTCTCCTCCTGTGGAAGTTGTTCCACACCCATAATAATTTTTGTTGCCCTTCTCTGTACTTTTTCCAGTTCTAACATATCTTTTCTAGGTGGGGTGACCAGAAATATATGCAGTATTCCAGGTGTGGGCATAGCATGGATATTTTATGTAGTCTTATCTATCCCTTTCCTAATGGTTTCTAACAATCTATTAGCTTTGATTGCCATTGCACAACGAACAGATGTTTTCAGAGAACTATCCATGATAACTCCAAGATCTCCATCTTAAGTGGCAACAGCTAATTTATACCCCATCCTTTTTTATGTGTATAGTTGGGATTATGTTTTCCAATATACATGCCTTTGCATTTATCAAAATTGAATTTTATTTGCTACTTTGTTGTCCAGTCACCCAGTTTTGCGAGATCCCTTGGTAACTCGTCACAGTCAACTTTGTAATTAAATATGTTGAGTAAGTTTGTATCATTTGCAAATTTTGCCAACTAACTTGTTGCCCCTTTTGCAGATCATTTATGAATATATTGAACAGCTGGTCCCAGTACAGATTTTTGGGGAAATCCACTATTTACTTCTCTCCACTGTGAAAACGGGCCATTTATTCCTACCCTTTGTTTCCTATCTTTTAACCAGTTACCATTCAATGAGAGAACCACCCTCTTATATCATGACTGCTTAGTTTGCTTAAGAACCTTTGGTGAGGGATCTTGCGAAAGATTTCTGAAAGTCCAAGTACATGATATCAAGTGGATCACCCTTGTCCATGTTTGCTGACACCCTCAGGAAATTCAAACAGATAGGAGAGGCATGATTTCTCTTTCCAAAACCATGTTGCATGTTCCTCATGTTCCCTTCCCCAGTATAGCACATTCATCTGTGTCTCTTAAGTCAACTCTTTACTATAGTTTTTACCAATGTGCCTTGTGCTGAAATTAGGTTTACTCGCCTATAACTGCCAGGATTGCCTCTAGTGGCTTTTTTAAAAATTGGCATTACAGTAGTTATCTGCCAATCATCTAATACAGAGGTTTAGTTAAGTGATAGGTTACATACCACAGTTAGTAGTTCTGCAATTTCATATCTGAGTTCTTTCAGAACTCTTAGGTGAATACCATCTGGTCCTTATGATTTATTGCTGTTAAATTAAACAGTTTGTTCCAAAACCACCTCTATTGACTTCTCAATCTGGGATAGTGCCTCAGATTAGTCACCTAAAAAGCATGGTTTACATGTGAGAATCTCCCTCACATCTTCTGCAATGAAGACTGATGCAAAGAATTCGTTTACTTTCTCTGCAATGACCCTGTCTTTCCTGAGTGCTCCTTTAACATCTCAATCATCCAGTGGCCCCACTGATTGTTTGACAGGCTCCCTGTTTCTGTTCTACTTTAAAAAAGTTGTGAAATTAGTTTGATGTAATTCAATAAGGACATATGTCAAGTACTACACTTCAGACAGAATAATCATTTGCACAAATGAAAAATGGGAAATGACTGCCTAAGAAGGAGCACTGCAGAAAAGGATCCTGGGGTATAGTGCATCAGAAACTAAATATGAGTCAACAATGTAATATTGGTGCTAAAAAAAGCAAACATCATTCTGGGATGTATTAACAGCAGCGTTGTAAGCAAGACATGAGAAGTAATTCTTCCACTCTACTCAGCTCTGGTAAGGCCTCAACTGCAGTACTGTGTCCAGTTCTGTGCACCATACTTTGGGAAAAATGTGGACGAACTGCAGACAGTTCAGAGGTGAACAACAAAAATTATTAAATTTCTAGAAAAGATGACCTACAAGGAAAGATTGAAAAAATTGAGTTTGTTTAGTCTGGAGGAAAGAAGACTGAGGGGGGACATAAGTCTTCATGTATGTAAAATGTTCTCATAAAGAAGATGATGACAAACTGTCCTTCTTATCCACTGATAATAGGACAAGAAGTAATAGACTTAAATTGCATCTAGGCAGATTTAGGTTAGACATTAGGAAAAACTTCCTAATTGTAAAGATTAAGCACTGAGACAAATACTTAGGGAAGCCGTGGAATCTATCATTGGATAGTTTTAAAAACAGGCTAGACAAACACCTGTCAGGGATGGTCTAGATAATACTTTGTCTTCTTCAGTGCAGGGGATTGGACTAGATTACCTTTCCAGGTCCCTTCCCATCAACATTTCTATGATATTTTTTTACAAATATCTTGAACTATTCTTTTTTTTTTCCAAAGGAAGTGAAAGAGTTTCAGATTGAGGCCATTTTCTCCATGTTGTAGTTTGAATTATGTTCAAATTAGATTGATTTTTATATATATTCTGTGGGAGAGAGGGAGACTTCGGCAACTTTCCCAGAGTTTTAGGCTGTTTTTAATTTGCATATCATTCTTTCACCACAGTTAGGTATAGGTAAGAAAGGGCGGAGGATATCTTCTCTCCCTTTCTCATATTGGAAGCTTAGACAAAAGGAAAAGGGAAGGAGGTATTATTTCATAATCATCCCTAAACTCAACCTAAGCCACAGTGAACATTTTTTTTAGATTATGTACAGATTTCTTAATGCATACCCAATCGTTTTTTATTTGTGTGTGCCTCTGCCCTTCCAGGTTTTCACTGAGACAAGAAGCACTGAAATACTGCAAAGATGGTTAATTTTGTAGCAATACTGTACTAACTTAAAACAGGAGGTATTGAAAATTCTGCAAGATCTTATTTTCACGTGACTTCCAGCCCAGTTTGCAGAGTCCAGAGGTTCAGATAAGTATCCCAAATTTTAGTACTTATTCAGGCCAAAGACTTTGAAGTTTACTTGTCACTAATTAGCATCTTTTCATACCTTAAATTTAAGCAGATAAATGCTAAAAGAGGATGAAGTTTGCAAAAAATATTTCTGCCTTTTTGGGATTCAGGGGTTCAGGAAAGAAAATCATTACATTAAACAACATGTGGAATTTCAGTTTACTATACTTCCAGTTTCATCCCACCAGTTAACTGGTATCTTGAGGATTTAGGATTATTCAGTGATGCAGTGAGAAAATAATTTCTCCCCGTCTTCAATGGTGCCTTTACGCCAGTAGGAGGAATGAGGGGATTACCATAGATAGTTGTTTCAGTATACCATCCAAGCATCTCTAAAATATATTAAAGCAATGTCTCCTTTTTATTGCATGGCTCATATGACAGTGGGTTAAGTTTCCACAGCTTATTACATTTGCCATCAAAAAATTCAATAACACATCCAAGCTACAAAGGATAATGGAAACAAGACCAGACTTCGCTACACACTACTGACAGAACATTGCTAATGCTTAAGACTTTATGCAGTACCTGTTCCTTCTGGCTATTTAAATCTCATCCAGAGACAGAAGGCAAAGTTCGTTCTTCCTTTTTTTTTTTTTAATTTATTTCCTTATTCAGATAAGTACATTTATGTATAATTTATGCATACGCTAGTCCCAATTCATTTTTTCTATCTTTCATTCTAAGGTACTTTATGCATGTGTGTAATATACATATAACGTACTCCAGTTCTATCTGCCATAGAGTTTCATGTAAGACCATGATATCTAAGCACGTCTTCGGTAAATTCTATATTTCACAAATTATCAACGACAATTCCTGGCATCTAATTCTGATTCCACACTGGGGCAAAGATTGGAAGGAACTCAGCTGACATCGATGAGTAAAACGAGAGTCAGAAGTGAGTCAGTGTCTTGGATTCCAACTTTGCTCCTTTCTGGGAATTTTTTACAAATTCTATTTTGGTTCTCCTGAACATATGTGAGTGTATTTTCTTGTTCCCTACTCCCTTCTATTTCAATGTTTAAAGCATTTTAAGGTTCATTTTGATGATTGTGATTTTTATCTGACAACATGGAAATAGAAACTTACTCTTTAAACAAGAAAGGATAGCTGAGATTGTTATCTAGTCACCTGACAAAAGGGCCTAGAGTTTTTTAAAAAGAGAAAAAGGCAACCTAATCATCCAAAACTCATGAGTTTGAGTCCCCAAAATAATGAGATTGGCTTGATTTAAAAAAAAAAATCTTCATCCAACACTTCATCTTCAGGCAATTGAATTACTCACATACTTAAGCATATGCTTTACTACATTTGCTTTGCGGCATCGAGGCCTTTATTTGCAAGAATATTCACAATGATCCCAACCCAACACTAACTGATGTCAATGGGAATATTTCCATTTTCCTCATCAGGCATTGCATAAGATGTAAATACTCTATTGCAGAATTCAACTACCTCAATTGTCCCAAGACTCTTGAGAAGATAGCACACAGGACTTTCCTGATTAAGGACCTGTGTCTGGGAAGTATTATACCATTTGTCTTTGGCTTTCATGTTGCTCTATTTATTGTAATTAATAATATTGGCTATTTGTATTCTAAAGTCTTCATGCATAGGACATTCTTTGTGTTAATGGCACAATAACATAACGAATCCACAAAAACAAATATAACACAATGGAACCACCACCATTTAAAAACAAGTGCCATCATTTTTAGATTATGCCCCAATAGAAAAACACCTGTCGACTTCAATGAGCTTTGAATCAAACCCTCATTTATTAAGTTAAAATTATATTACTGTTAATCCACATAAGATAGAAAAATAATAGCAGTTGGAAGGAATCCAAAAGGTAGACAGAGCCTTTTTCTGGAAACCTACATATATTTTCAGCTAGATTGCAACAGATGTATTTCTATAACAGTAACTTGTGTAATTTTGAATCAGAATTTAGATTAAAACATCTAGGGGCCTGGTACATAGATTTGTGCTGTTAAAACTCCAGTTCTCATTTGGACCTCTTGCACATCAGGCAAGAGTTTTGACTTTTAATAGTTTTCCTTTTTTTAACATATGAGAAGAAAGTGAGTTGTAAAGATTTATGCACTGTGTCATAGTATTCTTAGATTTCTGCTTTCTTAAGATTGGTTCTTTTATGAAAACATTTTTCTTCCACTCTCCATCAAAGATGCATCTCCTGTTCTGCAAGCAAAGGCTTTTTCCTGTTCTTTTGAAGAAGAAAAAAAAAACTTCATCAGCACTTCAGAAGAACATAGTTGCAAATATTACCTAGGTTTAGAATCCTGTCAAAACTACAAGTATATTATTCTGAAGAATAAGGGGAATGGAGGGAAGAAAAGAGAATGAATTCAGAATATTTAGAACTGTTTCTCTCCTTCTGAAAGGCAGTATTCCTATTTTACATGGCCTTTATGGAGGTGGGGAGATGAGAATTTATTTAGCTAATACATTTAAAGTTGGTATATAATTATTTTGATATATATATAAACACACTGCAACCAGCTAACTCACTACAGAGATTCCTTTGAAGTATTGTGTCCTGGGTTAAAAGTGTATGGACAGATTCCTGTGTCCTTCCAAATTGTGCTTAATGCAGGACCTGGAATGGGGGAGTGAGGTGATTTGGAGCTTCCCTGATCCTTCACCCAACAAGAGATCATCTGTCTCCAACACAGTTTAGACTAGTTTAAATTATGCCGATTAGAGAGGTTATTTAGGGACCACTCTTGCCAACTGAGGATCTTTGAGAGAGCAGAAGGGAACTGCCAGGAGGAGACTTCAAAACTGGAGCAGTCTTGCTAAATGAGTTATATGAGACACCTGGTGCAGGAAGTGAACTCAAGCAGCTAGTTACTTATAAGAGACCTGGAGCAATTCTTGGGGAGAAGTCACTCTGGGTTTGGGTTAGGAGACTCAGCTCCGAGCAGGGCAACTACAAGCGAAACCCCAGAATGGGCCACCTCCTAAGAACTGATAAAAGGACCCTGTAATGGAACCCTTTTGCTAGCCCAGGCTCTGAGATAAGAGCCATGCCCCAGGATAGACTTTAGGGAGTTTGAGTTTTACTTTTGCATTCATTTTGTCTAAATAAACCCAACCCCCGCCCCATAAGGGTGCTGATTGGATGAGCAAGTGTGTGGAATCTGTGTGAAAGGCCGTTGAAGAAAGAGAATGAAGAGCAGGCTGTGCAGAGGTAGTCATGCACAGGGTGGTAGCAACTCATTTACAGGATTGCTAAAGTGCAATGAGCTGCAATTCCAACTCTTCCTGTCTCTGATGTAACAAGCTTTACTAGTTGGGCCAGAGGGTAGGGTGAGGTGGAGGGGAGGGAGTAGAGAGCAGGTGATGTAGGGGAATGTCTAGTTCTCCTCTTAAGGCCGCTCTCCATCCCTTTCCGTGCTACTGGAGCAATGCAAGGACACATAGCCAGGGAGCAGAAACTGGCCTACAATGAGAAAGAAGCATATTGAATTGCCTGATGATCTAATCTTCTGAATTCAGGAAACCTAGAGATGGTACTGGTAAAATAGGTATCTTAAGAGAGGATGTATTTTCTTTACAATTACCATGGAGGTTAATGACCTACTGACTGAAATTTTATTAGCACTAAGAGTCCAGGAAAAACACAGTTCACAGATGTGTATATTTCCCATTGCAAGAACTCCACAAGCAGAGGCTGCCTCTGCAAAATGTAAAATTACCCCAACTATCCCGAACTAAGCTTCCCTTGAGTAATCCCCAAGCTACAGCTCTCCAGGCCTGGCTAGATGACACAACTATTTCATCAGCACTAGGGCCAGGCATAATTATTGTATGGAAGTTTGGGCCTATTGACAGGTGATCCTCAGTGGCTTCTTGTTGTGGGGAAATGTTCTGCCCTGCAATATCAATTAGTTGCATCCAAATGATGCGAATCCTTCTCCCATCTGGGCCTCTTAAACATTAATACTCCTCTGAAGATTACTCACTATTAAATGTTTGTCCATAATACAGACTTTACATGCTTTGGGTCAGGAAGCTGTCATTTTCTATTTCTTTAAAGCCCTTAACATTGCTCTATTTCTTTAAAGCTCTAACAGTGTGCTTGCTAGCAAACCAAGGAGACTCCCTCAAGTCAAGCTTGAGTACTCAGGTTTAAAATTACATAATCCATGTGTGCCCCATAAGGGCAGTATTTTCTGCTGACCTCATCACAAACAAAAGTGGAGACACATCTTTTTCCAGAATCATCTATTGCAGAAGATATGGCAGCTCCACTCCATATTTGGTGCACAATCATGAGGACAAACTAAGCTGGCTTTGGTGAAAAGAACTTGGGCACCTGATCCAAAATGCTGCAGTCCATGAGAGCCCTGGTGCTGACATCCATGAACTTTGGATCAGTCCTTTGAAGCGCCGTTAAGTCCTCCTTGATCTTACTGATAAAAAGAGCCAAATCTAAATGGCAATGCAGGTAGTAAACATTAAGATGTACAGTATGATAAGGGCACTGCATGGGGTGGGGCAAGAGAATGGGGGAGGATATTATCTCTTCATATCACTTATGAGGAGCCAAACTTCTCTACACCTTGCCTTCTGGTGAGAGACAGAAACTATCCCCTCAATATATTGGATCTGAGGCTCCTTTGCACACTATAATGCCAAAAGGCAAATTATAATTGAGCAAAATTCCTAACACACACTTCTCTTTCCTTCATTAGTATATAGTCTTGTATTTTGAATCCACAGTGTAAGATGCCTTCAGCCATTTTTTATATTATTTATTCAGCATACACTGCAGATATGCTATGAATATGTATTAACATTAAAATGTATTTGCATATTACAATATTGCACCTGAATGCATAGCAAAATTCTCTCGCATGTAATGTAATAATTCTACATCTGTAAAATTTACAATTTTAAACCTAAAAGTCTTACATACTTTTTCTATGCCAAAGGGGTCTAGTCCACATCATGATGTGGTGATCTGCAAAACTTCTTTTCAGAAAAGTGAAGTCTGCTGTAATAAAGACTATGAAGGTCTGTAAATTTTACTGTCAAGCCTTCTTTACATTTATAAACCAGCCAAAATATTCATTTCAGCATATTTAGGTTTATCAAACAGAGAATAGTATTTAAGGTCACATGCTAAACTAATATTGAATTACAGAGTCCTCTGTAATTCCAAAACACTATGCCTAGGGACTCTTTTGATACATATGGTACTTGGAGAATGAAATATTGGACACAACTTGAATTGCCAGGACCTTAAGTTTTATTGTACGAGGAAAGATACAGGTGTGAAAACGGAGCAGCTGTAGTCTTAAGCTGTGATATTTTCTATTGAAGAAATGGGAATATATGGCAAAAGGACTTCAGTTATGTATTTTTAATAGAAGATTAAATACTGATGGATACTCAAAGCAAAAAGCAAGACTTTACCAATATTATCCCATATGATACTCACAGTGGGTGGGAGAGTTCTTAAGTGGTTTTTTTAAACAAAAAACAAACGACCCGCCCTCTGGGCAATTTCAAACATTCTTATTTTTTAAAAAAAGCATTTTGATTTATTTTTCATTTGAGTTCTCTGGCATGTTCTTCCCTTTTTTTATTCCCCCCTTCACCCTCATGCACTTGACATACTGTAGATCAGTATAAAGGTTTCTTACCTTTCTTCAAAAATGCAATAAAAGCATGACAAAGATGCAATAAAATCAGAAAGGTGTTCTTTCTGACTATAACAATAAGCGGGAACATGGGATAGATTAGTAGGCATTGGGGCATACCTACAAGGTCAAAGGTCTCGTGCCTTTACTCACATGAGAAATGCACCAATAGAATTGTTAATGCATCCCTTGGGGTGTTTAATTGCTGCTATTATTAACACCTAGTTCTTATATAGCAGTTTTCATTAGTAGATCTAAAGCACTTTACAAAGGTGGTCTGTATCATCCCCAGTTTCCAGATGGGGAAATGGGTACAGAGGTAAAGTGACTTGCCCAGGGTCACTCAGCAGGCCAGTGGCAGAGCTGGGAATAAAATTCAGGTCTCCCAAATTCAGTTCCAGTGCTCTATCCACTAAGTCATTTTGCCTGAAACATTAATTATACATTTAATGTAATTTAAACTTTTTAAATAAGTAATCTTGGAGTTTCTGAAATATATCTTTCCACATTGAGAGGTAGGGTCTTCATGATATGCTATGGCAAAATAAAATAAATTACCATAAACATTCTGAATATATTTGTTTTTAATCCAGCCTTCATTTTTTTTAAGATGTCCTAGAATACTTGGAGCCCTTCCCCATCCAAGTAATATTGGCTGCCAGTGGCTAACTTAAAACTAACCTTTTTTTGTAATGAAAATTACTTTATTTATGCTCTTGAACAACACCCAATTTAGCTTTTTGTAAGATATGTAGTTAAAAGTGGCTGGAAGGAGAACAACCTGCTGCTTAAAAGTGAATTTCTGAGAAGGTGGCAATTTAAAACTCTCACTTTCTTTCCCAATTTTCCCCCTCTTCTTCCCACAACTACATCTCTTCACCCCCATCCACCCAGAATGCCTTATCTTTGCCCTCCCTACAAAACCATCCCTTCCCCTCATTTACTGTAACAAACACAGAGAGAGATGTGTGAGAGAGAGATTCAGTGATAGGGACTCAGCTGTTCACTGCTGGGAATCGATGCATAATCTATACATAATCTAAAAAGGTCCAATTGACTAATCAGAATGTGGTTTTGAATAATAGGTTATCACTCCTAGATTGCAGTCTTAATTATATACTCCATAATATGGGCCAATACTGGAGTTACTTATCCAACTCACACCTTTAATTTTTTGTTTGTAGTGTGTTTTCTACTTTTAAAACATGTTGAGTAGGAATATTATGCTTCAGCTTGTTCCCATTTGTTAGCAGAATATGAAAGAAAAGTTTGTATTCTGAATGGCAGTTTTGGAAAGTTATTTATTAGTCTTCTTCAAAATTGAGGGTTGCTAGTTTCTGTTTATATTTGGGGAGTGGGTGTCAAGTTCTATTAGGGAATAATATCCAGTAACTTAGTGCTTAGGGTTTTGTGCAATGGCTCACAACATCATGAGATGCCTCTGACAGGACAGAATACTGTAGGGATTTTTTTTTTCATTTACACTATATATCTATAGCTACATGTTGATATTAGCAGCACATGCTTAGGGATGGCTGCAATTGGTGCTGCACTCAGAACGTGAGAAAGTTAGGCCACGTCTACACTACGCGATAATATCGAATTAGCTAAAATTGGTTTCATAAAACTGATATTATAAATTTGATTTCACGCGACCACACTAGGCACAGTAATTCGGCATTGGCTCATAGTCACCGAGCCTAGTAAACATCGATTCATGAAAGCATGCATTGTGGAGTGCTATCGTAGCTATCACCATAATTTCCCCGCAGTTACCTCCCCCAGTTCACCTCTTGAAATTCTGGTGAACCTCATCTCGCGGGTGGCTTCTTTGAAAGACTAATCGTCATCTGCCGATATCAGCCTCTCTCGGCAACAACAACAGCGACCATACCCTCAAGCGCCTTTAACCCTAACCAGTCCGTATTATCCCGTCCTGATCGACCTCAGCTGCGAAGACGCCATAGCAGGAACAACCAGACCCTTTTCACCCTCCTTTATTTTTCCCTCAGTCAAGACCAGCAACATTGAATAACTGCATGCCCTAACGCAGCTACAATAGTATATCGTACTCCATCTCTCAGCCATACCATTACATCTGTTGCTTACTTGTCATACCTGATACATGCAGAACGTAGTCAAGATGGTTACCTATGCCGCACGATTAATACCCCACCTCTCCGCCCTGAGATAACACTGCGCAACTACTCGCTCAAACCCCTTGTTACGTTAGTCCACAGTACTATTCATGATGCTCCCCGCGGCCGGAAGGACCGAGGACGCAAAAAGCATATGGTGACTCCTAAGTCAATCCCTGCTTAGTCTAAAAATTCGGATCGCCGAGTATCCAGGGGCAAGTGTACAGAAACGTTCGCAGCGCTCCATGGCTCACACAGGCAGGCCCCTAGCATACAACACCCCCATGACTTCCCCTTCATTCCCTCTTCCCTCTCCACTGGCATGTCCGCGCCACGACATATGTGTCGAATGAAAGTATATAAAGAAGAAGCAGTCGCGGACTTTTCGATACAAGCGGACAGCCACCCCATGGGCTTCAGTCAACCAGGAAAAAGCGGTGCGGAAGGAGAGAGTCCTACGCATCTGCTGGCTAGTGACAGTCGGCAGTAACAGAATCTTTTTATACACCAGACGGGGGGCTGAATGAGCTCACAACCCACGTTGCTATGAGGAGCAAGGTCTTAAAGCCCTCCTTCTGTTACCACACATCACTGGGAATAACTGGGAGCTTCCCATTTTACCCAGGCGCCCCCGCCTCACTCTAAGACGAGCCAGGAGCACTCACGGCTGATTGCGACGATGGATACAGTCATATTGTATTCTCGCATTCCGACGGGGAAGAGAGCGATACTGCTCTTCACTGCTGCAGCATCACGCTACCACAGCATTCAGTACACATAGGGAGCATTGAAGAAGTCAAGAATTATTTTCCTTTTCTTTCTTTCACATGGTGTGGGGGGAGAAACTGAGGAGCATTACCTGAACCACGCAACACTGTTTTCCTACAGCCGGGAGCTCAGCCAAGAATCAAAACTTTTCAGAGACTGCTATGGACTGTGGGTCGGAGTCCAGTACCTCCTCCCTCCTCCATGAGCGTCATTTGATTCTTTGCTTTCCTTTACCTTGTCAATGCAGCACTGTGTAGCTTGGAGATTTTTTTCAAACGCTTTGGCATTTCGTCTTCGGTAACGGAGCTCTGATACAACAGATTTTGTCTCCCCATAAAGCGATCAGATCCAGTACTCCCGTAAGGCCATGCTGGAGCTCTTTTTGGATTTGGGACTGCATCACCACCCGTGCTGATCAGAGCTCCACGCTGGCAAACAGGAAATGTACTCAAAAGTTCGCGGGCTTTTCCTGTTTACCTGCCGCTCATCCGAGTTCAGATTGCTTCCAGAGCGGTCAGTGGTGCACTGTGGGAACCTCCCGGAGGCCAATAACGTCGATTTCCGCCACACTAACCCAATCCGATATTTTATATCGATTTACTACTCTCTCGCTGAGATACAGTAAATCGATATAAAGTGCTCTTTATATCGATATAAAGACCGTTGTAGTGTGGACGGGTACAGCATTAAATCGATTTAACGCTGTTTAAATGGATTTAAACGCATAGTGTAGACCAGGCCTTAGTTTGATAAGGAATTGGCTTAAGGTAAATTGATACACACCTGGTTTAGATCAAACTTAGATTGTTTCTGCTGCACAGAGTTTATGGCCTTTTATTGATCGTTTGTTTGTTTGTTCTGTGTGTATATAGCACCTAACACAACTGGCTTCTGACCACTGACTGAGGCTCCTCAGCACTACAGTAATACTACTAGTAGTTGTTTTTTAACCAATTTTATTTTAAGTAATGCAAACTTCGTGTGTAGAAAAGGTCTAATCAATATTTTAGGTCTCTGGGCACCTAGAGCAGAATAAATGAAGGAAATTATTCAAGAGATTATTGAGAAAGGATTAGTGGTAAAATTAAGCAGAACTATGTGCTTTAGTATCCACTTGATTACTTTGCACTCTGAGCTGTCTGTCTGACCAAGATAACCAAATTTGTGCAGTATGCTTCTTAACAATTGCATATAGGTAAATTCTTTTCCTATAAACACTAATGAAGCACCCAGGAGAGTGAGGTACCTGTTGAGAATAATCTTCATAGACATTTGAAATTAAATAAGGACAGCTGATTAGTTTGACAGAAAAAGCAACCACTTTGTACATGAATTTTCTTTTATGCTTCTGGAATTCTTCATAAAGATATCCAGTTCAACACAGTTAATTAAATTGCATTCCCTTATTCTATCAAATATTGTTAGGTAGTATGTACATAAACACATTACATTAATCACCTCAGTCCTGTAGGATACCATTCTAAGCATCACCATTTAAACTGGAAACAAATGAAAGCTTGGAGCAGGTACTGTACAATTTTGAATCCATCTGGGCATAAAAGATTTAACTTTTTCTTTCAAAAAACAAACAAATTTGCTACTTCAATTTATTGACAAGGGTTTAAATCAGTGAGCAAAACTGACCAAAAATTGTTTCCCTGTGAAGGCTGTTGTGACTTGAGTTAAGTAGATGGCCTCAGTCCAGTTCATATCACAAAAGTCACTAAAACTAGCATTTATTTGCACCCTTGTTGGTAAAGCAAGCGAAAAGTCCACAGATTGACTGGGTATATAATTATCTTTTCATCTCTTTATATGGTCCATCAAAATCAGTGGTGATGTACTTTGGTGGCTGAGCTATACTGTGGAGAGAGGACTTCAGTTTCTATCTGTTAATTTTTGGACACATCTAAAAAGCACTGGCATAAAGTTTTAAAAATATGTATCTTTTACAAAAGTCCCATGGGAGCAGTGTAAATACAGCTCCAAATGAGTTTCCTTATATTATCACCAAAACCAATTTTTGTGCTGTTTTGAAAAGCCAATCACTGGATGCAGGACTTCTCCATTTCTGAGTTCAGACAGCATGCCAAGGAAAGGTACAGTGCATTGAAGGAATCATTCAAAGGTTGTCAGCGTTTTCAGTTGTTCCCACACCACTGGCTTGGACACCAGACTAAGAAACCTTGTTTGCTGTATTTAAATCCTGGATCTAATACATAAAAGGCTAGACAGAGTGCAAGAGTCACTTAGAGCTATTGATTAAAAAAAATCCCTTTAACAGCAGGATGCAGAAAGTGGAGATTAGGATCTCTGATCAGGAAAATACATCTTCAGGGCAGAAGGTCATGACTACTCCCAAGACTGAGGATAACAAGCAGTTACAGCACAAAGTCAATAACCTTAATAAAGCCAGTGTCATAAATACTAGTTTTCTCTTGTTGTTAGCGTTTAGGTGACTAGTGGACCTAGCAGGAACAACAGAGCTTCCAGTTACCTATCAATCCTGTCTTGGGAAGGATTGAAGAATCAGGGTTAATATGACATCTAATTTTGCCTAAATGAATGTTCAGTGCACTAAAGCCAAGGAGAAATATTGATTGTACAGGGGTTGGTAGGAATCCTTACTACATATAGACTACTAAGAAGAGAGGAATTTTGTGCATGACCAATGATCCCCATGCATATGGGCAGGGGCAGCTTTATGTTTTCTGCCACCCCAAACATGGCGGTCAGGCAGCCTTTGGCGGCGTTTCTGCGGGTGATCTGCCGATCCCGCGCCTTTGGCATACCTGCTGCCGAATTGCTGCCGAATCCGTGGGACGAGCGGACCTCCTGCAGAAACGCCACCGAAGGCTGCCTACCTGCTGCCTCACGGCGAACAGCATGTCGCCCCTTCCCCCCCACCCCCGGCTTGCCACCCCTGCATATTGGCCTGAGAATAGATCTGCATCTTTTATATCCAGTCACATTACAAACTGAATGCCAAAACTAGAAATATAGATTTTAAGATTACAGTGAGACTCAGTGGTTGTATTTAAAGTAAACTGTGGTTCAAGTACCACTAAGATTCTGCAGGATCCTTCTTGAGGGTGGTTGAATAGCTGGACTGCTATCTGACCCCCTTGTTTCCGTTTCAGTAAGACCACTTGTGAAATGAAGAAGGAGCAGCCAGAGGTTACTGATTTTTATAAAGGAGCCATTTCCTCCCCTCTCTCCCACAAACCCAAGAGTCCTCATTCCAAGGATTTTCCCAAATGGATAAAGATTATGGCACCCACCCACCCATGCACCACCACCACCATGTGCCAGAGGGAAAAGATACAGGTGTTGTCCCCTGTCTACATAGGTACTTCAGGTGAGCAGAAAGGGAGAAGAAAACCAGGGTTCTAAGGGACATCAGACCTTCTCAAGAGAGAGACTGGGTTTAGGTGGAGAGGCAAGACCAGCAACTGGAACAAAGCAGCTGGCAGCCTATAGGAGTCTGTGGAGGGAACATAAAGACAGAGAAGTTGAGTGAGAAGACATGAGGGTAGGAGGAAGGTGTGTTGAGTTTGTGGAAGGCAAGAACCACTGAGCCAAAGCACAAAGCAGATAGAATCATGGGTTCTGAGGTGGACTAAGGCTAAAAGGAAGAAGGAACCAAGACCTGGGTGTGAGGTTATTGATATAATCTGGGACCATATAGAACATGGTTGTAACCAAGGTCCTGTAGTGGCACCAAATCTTATGTAAAGGGGATCATATAAGGTGTCTAAGACAAGGTTATGGGTTGCTGGTTATGATTATGCTGTCTGTATGTATATATCATTTTGTAGTTGAAGTTATGAGTATTGGCTCTATTCTGTCTGTATTTCAAATTTGTGCTGTGCTTCTGGGAGACATCCCAGACAAGATGGTGTTAGCCCTGCCTAGCCTGCTTGATGACCCTTAAGACCCGCAGCTACACAATTGACATGGAGAGGCAGGGCCGATCTGCCTTGTAACTTCAGCAAAGTATGCAGGGACTTGCCCATGGTGACTCCAGACTCCATTTTGCTGTAATTTTCCACAGTAAGAACAAAAGAGGTTCTTACACCTGGATAAGCCGATATATAAGGCTTGCCCGCCTCATCTCCAGGCTTGTCTCAATCCTGCTTCTTACCTCTGGAGGACCTTTGCTACGAACTGAAGCTGGCGGAACAACAGAACTGATTGGACCCATCCCAGCTTGTGGATGTACTTCAGACACTTGATTTGTAACCTGCATGTTTACGTCCACGTCACTTGCTCAAGTGTTCTGTGAAACTTAGAACTTGTGTCTTTATTATTTGTATAGTAATTCTTTAACCATATTTAGGCTCTTCATCTCCGTGTCTTTTGTCCTTATTCTATGAGTATACCTTTAGATTTTAGATTCTAAAGGATTGGCAACAGCGTGATTTGTGGGTAAGATCTAATTTGTATATTGACCTGGGTCTGGGGCTTGATTCTTTGGGATCGAGAGAACTGTTTTCTTTTATTGGAGTGTTGGTTTTCATAACCATTTATCCCCAGGACGAGTGGCTCTGGTGGTAATACTGGAAAACTGGAGTGTCCAAGGAAATTGCTTGTGTGACTTGTGGTTAGCCAGTGGGGTGAAACTAAAGTCCTCTTTGTCTGGCTGGTTTGGTTTGCCTTAGAAGTGGAAAAACCCTAGCCTTGGGATGTAGCTGCTCTGTTTAAGTGATTTGTTCTGAATTGGCACTCTCAGCTGGGTCCCGCCAGAACAGCATCGTCACACTGGGTAAAAAAGGGAATAGGCAGGAGGGAATCAGGAACGTTAAAGGGAAAAAAATTGCACATGGGAATTAAAGCAGTGGTGGTAGGCAGGAGAGGGTGCCGAAATCAATTTCTCTGAGGGGGAAAGGCAATGGATAAGGAGAGGATGAAATTTTATTGTGTGTGCAGGGAAAACAGATTGTGTGATATCTGGATATTTCTTATGCTGTCTCTTTCATGCTACTAGAATCAATTTATGAAAAATATCTCTAGGGTTTGAGCTGCTGCTATTAGAAGTTATTTGGTACTTTTTCTACTTTTAGAAGACTACTAACATTAATGATGCTATTGAGTGTTTTTGTCTTTTCTTGCACTGCAGAGATTTCTTCCTAAACACCAGTGGTTTCTGAATATAGCGTCATTATTTTCATGAAAGTTAGGCTTGTCTTTGCAACTTTAATTCAGCCCTCTGGTAGATGTGCTTTGTAGTAATCTTTTTAAAATGACATGATAAAACATTATTTTCCACAGGACCCCTGTGCACATTCTTCATTAGTGGATGTGGATGATGCTCAGGGAATAAACTAGAGCTATAATGCTGTATTCACAAAGGGTTTTTTTATGAGGAGACATGGTAGACTCGGGGATAGGGTAGAATAAAGGGGATTGGCAGCAAGGGAAAAGTGATTCAGGATCAGGTCTCTCTGCTATGTCTGTAAAATGCTTCAGTGGAACACCAGGGTGGGATATATGTGCAGTGCTAATGAAATCTCAAAGGGTTTTGCCGTGCTGTACAAAACAAGTGTGCTTCTGCATTTTTCACCAGCTTTTAGCTCTGACTGATCTATACAGATTTACGTGGAATCAACAAAAGTTACCACTCTGGTCCCAAAACTATCCTCCAACCAAATTTCAAAGGCCTGATGACAACAATGGAGGTATTAGGATTCTTTTAAAAAATAGTCTCAATCTTTTATAACAGAAAGTTATAAGCAAGTTAAGTTGAGCAATCTAGACAGACTTCCTAGATTTGGCAGTTTTGTCCTTGACCATGAAACTTGGAGACCAATCTTAGTTGACTCCTCCTCCATATTCTGGAGTGCCATATGAAACCTGTCGGGGCTCTGTACTGAAAGAACAACATCATCAGCATTGTCAAGGTCTGTGAGCAAGAGATGACTGTTCTCAATGCCTGTGGACCTGGCGGAATGTTGCATTATGAAATCCATTGCCTGACAAAAGAGTGCAGGGGCCAAAATGCAACCCTGCCTAACACCAGATACTGATTTAAAAGGCACTGACATCCGGTTCCCCAGATGAACACAGGCAGCTCTCTAATCAAGTCCAGTAGAGTGGTAGAGATACCTACGCTCTTTAAGGCCTTCCACAACGTGACATGGTCTACTGAATGCAGCTTTAAGATCAATATACACTGCATGCAGGGGCTTCCTGAACTCACAATATATCTCTGACAACAAGCAAGATCTAGGATAAGGTTGACCTGCAACTCCAGTCTCTCTGAATGACTAAACCGTCAAATCAGTTTCCAGCTTTTGTTATCTGGGTTCTATACTTACCAGCTCCTCCAATTCTCACACCGAGGTCCTCCATCGGACTGGCATCACAGCATCTGCCACGAGCCCTTTAAAATGATGAGAAGCAACATGAAAATTGATAAACCATTTTTTCTTTTTAACCCTGACCAATTAAAGAAAAAGGAAACATTTAGAACCAGTAGAATTAAATATGTCTCTTACAGAGAATTCAGTGGCCCATTTTCTGAGCAAGGTTGTTCACTATGAGCATATAACAATATAAGCCTTTTGGGTTGGGATTGTATTCATTATCTGTCCAACGATTGGAAAGTGGGGCTCTAATCCTTGATTAGGGCTTCTCTGCAGCATGATAGTACAAATAATGCTTATCTACCTTTTTATTTTTTGGTAAAATTCAAGGTGTTAGGGTATTAAGACATTATTACACTAGTAAAAATGAGACCCATAAGCCTCCATCAGTGGCAGTAAAGGTGGATGCTCTAGTGTAGCAGAGCTCAGACTGTTTACCCCACCATGTCTTTTAACCCTATGGCATCTAGTAATAAAACATCAAATTTCAAAATGTCACCATCAAGGGCAGAGTGGAAACAGATAACCACTATAAAGTTCTGCAACCAGTTAATGGCTAAACGAAAATAATTCAAGTAAAATAATTCAAAATAATCTCTTGTACAAATGTGTAGCAGTATAAAGTTTCCTCCCAATAATTTAGTATGAGACATAAGATCCCAGCCAGACTTCACATTTACGGAGTGTCTGCTCCTCAAAAGTTATCGGGCACGTCTTTGTGACACACACCGTAATTAATGCTAGACACTGAAATTTGGTGGGCTCTGAAAGTTAGCAGCATTCATTCTTATAAATAATGTGAACATATATTCTTTTTACATGGAAGTTGCTAAATCATCTTTATGTGGTGGAATCGAGTGTTCACACTACTGTGTTCACCTTATTATTATGCCAGAGTATGAATGATCAAGATGGGTACAGTCTGCGCTGATATTTCATAAAACTGTAAACAAACAAGAAAAACTGCAAGTGAAACAGATGGATTTTCATCTGAGTAAATGAATGAAAATAATCATGTACAAAAATGAAAATTGATTCAAAAGTTATTCCTTAACCATTCCATGGCAGAGAAAATACATTACATCCTTCCTGTGCAACTGTAGGTACAGAGTACAGAAATTAGTCTCTTCCATTCCTCTCTGCCATTTGCTGCTACTTCCATCTGCTCTATCATGTTAAGATCGATGATTCTGCCTTACCTGCTAAGTGTTCTTAAAGTTTCTCTGGGATGCCCTCACACTCAGTTGGTTTCCACTTGACAGCTTCATGTGGAGATTGCTATCATCTAGAGAACTTGCCCCAAATATATCCAGTGCTTCCTTCTGATGCCTGTGGAAACAAGCAGATGGTTGGTGATTTCACAAATCTCTTTGTTGGTAACAATATGTTTCCAGCCAATGACCAAAGTCTTTCATACGCACTTATTTTAGAAGGCATCTAGTTTTCTGTCCAACATTTTGGTAGCTTGTCTGCTCTTGCAGCTGTATATTAGCACTGAGATTACATTAGAACTGAAAATTCTGTGTCCCCCCCCCCATATTTCTGTGCATTATTACACTTACAGTAAATTTTGTGGATGCCTTTCCTATTCTTGATGTCACTTCCTTCTTGAGATCTCCATTGGCCAATAAGGTGCTGCCCAGGTAGATAAACTGTTCTTCTTTCTTGACATTTTTATCTTTTAATATATTACTGCTTGACATCTGGGTTTCTGGGATGTTCATTTTAGGATAACTAACTTTGAGCTCTGCATGGGTTGTTGTTTTTGCCAGGTTGTCTGTCTTTGTAACTTTTCAGGGCTGTCACTCAGTAGCACAATATCATCAGCAAAGTCCAGGTCTTTTAGGCATTTTCCGTCTATCCATGCTATTCCAGTGTGTATATTGCTAATACACTTCTTTACTATTCAGTCTACAGCAATGCCAAACAGTAGCAGAGAGAAAATGCAACCCTCATTTTCAGGCCAGTATCAATAGTGAACGACTCTGTCTGGTTGTTCACCCTTACAGAGCACTTCACATCTTTGTGCATGGTCTGGATGATTTTGACAACTTTATCTGGGATTCTGTAGGACTGAAGAATATTCCACAGTGTGTGTGTCTGTCTACATAATGTCAATTGCCTTTTGAAAATCAATTAAATTGATTAGGGGAGCTTGCCATGCTATACATTCATCAAAATCTGGTGCTGAGGTGGGAATAGATCTGTTGAGGACTACTTTGAAATGCTCTGCCCATCTATTTTTCTATTATCCATCAATTTTAAGCATTTTCATCTTTACTTTTTATTAGTCCACTTTCTTTTTTGAAATAATCTCACAGGGATTTAGTAACTTGATAAATAGATCTGTGGTTTCCTGTCATAGAAGCAGTTTTACCTGCTAGGTCTTCAGCATATCTCCATTCATCTTTCCTTGCATTGCTTTTCACTGCTTTGTTCGCTTTCTTGTACTTCTTTTTCTTTTTCCAATATTTTGTTGGCGTTTTCAGTTCTTGCTCTATTGATATCCAACTTGTGGGTGCTGCAGCTTGAATCACATTGTCCCTGAGCTCTGCTTTTTCAGTTCTGTCTGTCTCTCACCTTCCTTTACCTCTGGCAATGTCTCAAATCTGTTCCATAGTTTAGGTTGAAATTTCTCCCCATACTCTTTCATTTTCAGTTTTATACTATGGACTTTTTTATCACTTTCTGTTTAAAGTTGATCTTTCTCAATTATAATACCAGTTTAGTAATGCAAAGATTGTTGCTGCTGCTATTTGCTATTTCCTATACCCTGGTGTTTTGGACAGGTGACCTGAATCTCAAGCTAACCCAGATGTGGCTGATCTGGTTTTTCATTTTGTCATCTGGCGAATTTCATGTTTTCCTGTATATGTCTCTGTGACAACACAAGGTGTTTACGAGAATTAGGTCAGACATTAAGCACAATTCAGTGAATCTTTAACCATTTTTGTTGGTGATCTACAGCCCGTGCTTCCCAATTGCTCTTTGCATTCCTTAGTTGTCAAATCCTATTTTAGCAATAAAGTCACCTAGCACCCGAAGCAGGTCATGTTTTGGTATTCTGTCACTCATACTTTGGAGGCAATTATAGAACTTGTCTTTGTTGCCATGTTCATCTGTGGGAGCAAAGTACTGTGACTGTCTTTCTTAGGAATCTGGTTTGGAATCTTGTGTATATAATAGGCTCCCAGCTGATGAGTGTTTTTTCCACAGAATCTGCCATGAGTGCTACACCCTTTGAGTGTTTATCACTGTTACCGAAATAAATGAAATATTTTTTCTTCTGCTTGAAGCGCTTCTTATATGTATCTGCCCATCTGCTCTTACTAATGTCCAGAATTTTGAGTCTATAGTTGCCTCATGATCTGTGAGATTTTTGAAGTTTGAAACATTGTTCTCATGTTACTGTAACCAAATTGAAAGTTTTTTTGCTGCCATCATCAAACTTCATGCAGCATGAGTGTTCTCTGCTAGTTCTGGCTAGATTTTTCACAAAGTGAAAGTAAGTTTGCAGTCAAATACAAATAAAAAGAAAAAAGAAAAAATACATTGCATTACCAATTATCCAAAATAGAGGGTAATGAATACTCATGGATGATAGAATTTTTAGTATTTATGAAAGACAACAGTGGATATCACCCTGTTTCATGTAACTGGTAGTTTCAGATAATTGATGTTTGGGTAATCAACGGTTCACAGTATATGATATTTGGAATCTCCAAATCAAAATAATTTGATGTTAAAAAAAGATTGCAGTGTTGTTTGGTGAATGCCTGCTTCTGATCAGTAGAAAAGTGATCCACCAGTCCTCAGACCAGTAAGCCTCCTCTTCTGTCTTTTGCTGTTGATGGCTACAGACTTATTAGGGTCACCATATTTCCCTAAACTGAAAACAGGACATGTGGGGCTGGCCTAAGCCACTTGGTGTCACCGCTTGTCCCCTGTGAACATTCCTCTGCACCACCAATTGAGCCAAGTAGCAGAGATGGATTGGAGGGCAGGGGGCAGAAAAATGGGTATGGCTTGGATCTGGGCAGCAAGGCAGGGGGGGAGTGTCAGTACTTTTGGGCTCAGAGCTAGGAAGTGAAGATATTCGACCATGATCCAGCCAGGCGGGCAATGCCCCTTTGGGGGCTGGGATACCAGAGGGGCAGGAAGGAGGTGCCAGGTAGCAGGAGGGACCAAGTGTACTCCAGAGAGCAGCCATGGGAAGGTAAGGGGTGGCTAGGATGCAGGGCTGCCATTTCAGATTTTGGTAGTGGGGAGGCAACTTCTGGTCTGTGAGGGGAGGAGGAAGAGGAATAGGGGATAGATGTGGTAAGGAGAGAGGGCAGTGGAGGCAGTAGAGGATTGAGGGATGGGGGATGGGTCACTTCCAACCAGTGAGTGGGGGGGAAGGGGCAGGGGACAGGTCATTCCCAGCCAGTGAGGAGAGTTGGGGTGAGGAGCAGGGGAGGGTCAGTCCCAGCTGGTGAGGGGACAGGAGCAAGTGATGGGATGGGTTTCTCCCAGCTGGTGAGGGTATAGGGAGAGAAGCAAGAGATGGAGGAATTACTCCCAGACCATGGTACGAAACTTGGGGCAAGGGCAGGTGTCCCCCATCGCCCTCCCTAAATGGTGCCCTGACTGGGGTGTGGCAGAAGCAGGCAATTGGAGGCAGACTGGGAAGGGAAAGAAGCCAGTTAGAGTAAAGGGGGCCTGGTGAGGGCTTTGGGGACTGGCCCCAAAGAACACTGGATGGAGAGGACATGAGGCTAGTGGCAGTTCCAGGGACTTCTCAGAGGACAGAGGGGGAGGCTTGCCACATTTGGTGCCAAGGCACAACTGGATGCTGTGAAACTCGGCTGGGCAGTTACCAGCCAGGTTGCCCAGTAGGGCCCAGGGCCAGTGAGCGACATCTCCATGGCCCTGTCCCGCACCACCCTCTGTTTGGGCTTCAGGGTTAGCAGGGGGACAAGGCATAGTGAAGACACATTGGCCAGGCTCTTGTCCCCTACCTCCCCAAACATCACTGCTTCCTCCCTCACCCCCGCATGTTCATCCAGGGCAATAGCAAATGGACAAATGCCCACTTTTGCCAAAAAAGTTGGGACATCAAGGACAAAGCTTTAAAAGGGGACTGTCCCGGTCGAAACAAGATGTACCCTTTATGCAGTTCCTGGAGACGCAAAAAATGATATTAATTTACAAACCACTTGGAAACTTTAAAGAAGCTTTCCCTTATGCGTAGCCCATTGATTTCAATAAGATTACTCATATTTTTAAAGTGAACAATACAAGTGAAGAAATATCTAATGGAAGTGAAGAAATATGCTTTCTTGGACAGGGTCCTTTTTCTTCATTTAAAATCTACACTATTTTGAGGGGGTAGGAGGTGAAGGATCACATTTAAAAAATGAACAAAGATACCCCTCAGCATTGTCTGAACCCTACCCTGTTATCCATGTTCTGTTGCATCCTTCCCAGCCTAGCTGTGCCTGTGAAAGTCACTCCTGATGCAAAGCAGAACAGCAAACAGTGAAGCAGAACTCTACTATTAGCAAGATATATGATGATGTTGCAAAATTAATGGAACTGCTAGCCTCACCTGACACAACCATCTCAAAATCTGTCATTTATATTATCTGAGCATCGAGCTATCTCTGTAACCCACTTATACGTTAACCTTTATACTGCTGGAATTATATACATACAGTATATGCTTATGTCTCCTGAATATTTTTACATAACTAATGCCTGATTGCATGAAAGCTGCACAGTTTCTCATTACTTAAGTTATTGTGCTATATTATATCATCATAAAGGTCTAGTCATCACCTCTGTGATCACATGAGGGTTTTCTGAGAAAGATGTTACAACAATAGCAAAAGCCAAATGCAAATTACAGGAAGAATTCATAAATGTATCATTTACAATACAGTGTGACTGTGGCAATATTTATATTCTCTTGAGTATTTTTACAAAATTTGCCAAGATAGTTTCACAGGTAAAGGAAAGTGAGAAGAATGGTCACACTTTCCTCAGTTTTCACAAATTGCTACTTACAAAAATCTCTTTTCAGCAGCAAGTTGTTTTAAATGCTGTAGGCCACATTCCAAGGCACTTTGCTGTAGGTGTCATGGCCTAAATGTAAGGTGTGTCTACATTGCAGTGGGAAAAAGCCTCCCAGCCTGGGTAGATACACTCACACTAGCAGGATTCAAGCTAGTATGTTTAAAAAAAAAAAAAAAGGCAGTGTGAATGTTGTGGGTTGGGTTGGGTCTTGAGTTCTGACCCCTAGACTTGAGATCCTGAGCTCCAGTCGGAGCTGGAGCATCTATATAGCTATTTTTAGCATGCTAGCAGGAGTTTGCCTGGGCTGGGAGGCTGGCTCCTAGCTACAGCGTAGACAAATGCTTAATGACAAAGCGGTGGTAGTCAAGCAGTGGACTTATGTGTGACAAAGGAAGAGTTACAGATGTGTTACTATTCTGGGATTTTTTGCTCCAGGTATGCAAGAAGATAATGCTTCGCCAGTCATATACCCATGCAGGGTGATCCCCATCCACTGCCCAGAATTGACAAGTGCTCCATCACATCGGGACATGTTTATGGAAAATAGTTGTGAGAAACCATCAAGGTACCTCTGTGACACTCTGTATCTCGGCGGAAAACCCTACACCCCCACGTTCATCCTTATAATATGATTGTGTGGTATCCAATGCAAAGTTTGTCATGCCGGGTGTCTTCGGAAGGCTCATGATGCACTGAGTATTGTTGTTACAGTGATGTTGTAGTAATAGTTATTATAGTAATGTTATAGGTTGTAATTTCATGTATATACTTGTGTCCCCTTGGCTGAAAGCAAGCCCAGGCAAAAACTCTCCAGGAGTAGAGGGACAGTTACATCCCATCAGAGTATGTATGGGACAAACCGAGCCCAGCCTCACAGGATCAAAGGACACTGGCCTAGTCAACAACAAAGGATCTGTTGGACTCTCAAGTGAATCACCTCCCTTCATTTGGTCAGTTTGGGACTGGGATGAGGTGATGCTCACCTGACTCTGAAGGCAGGGAGGCAAAACCAAGAGGGGAGAAAGGACATGATAAAAGGGAGAGACGTTTGCCATGCTCTTCCTCTCTCTTCCACTTAAGTTTACAGGCACCCCACCACCAATCAACTGAAGCACTGATCAAACGGGAAAGTCTGGCTGAAGGACAACCAGCCAGTCTGTGGTGTGAAGTATCTACGTTTATAAGGGCATTGAAAGTGTTAAGCTCAGCTTAGAATGTGTTTTGCTTTAATTTCATTTGACTAAGTCTAACTTGTTATGCTTTGACTTATAATCGCTTAAAATTTATCTTTATAGTTAATAAAGCTGTTTATTTGTTCTACCGAAAGCAGTGTGATTGGTTTGAAGCATGTCAGAGACACTCCTTGGGATAATTTATTTGTTAAATTGACGACCTCATATAAACTTGCAGTGTCCAGTGGGCATAACTGGACACTGCAAGACGGAGGTTCCTCGGGTTGTATCTGGGATTGGAGATATTGGCTAGTATCATTCAGTTGCACAATCCAAGGAGCAGCTTACATGCCAGAGACTGTGTGTGAACAGCTCAGAAGTGGGGGTTCTCACAGCAGAACAGGGTAAGGCTGACTCTTAGTGTCAAGAATTGGAGTGACCTAGCAGATCACCTGTCAGGATAACACCAGAGGGGAACATCACAACCTCATGATGCATGGGGGCCATACCTACAGCTAGGGGACATGCAGACATTATAACTTTGTCCCTGCACATCCCCAGCTACAGGCACCAATGGCTGAAAATTCTGGCAGAATCTCCCACAGAGGGTTTCACCAGTGTCTCACCTATAATATATATAGCCTGAATCCAAACCCACTGGAGTCAGCAGAAGGATGCCCATTCATTTCAATGGGCTTTGGATAATGGCCATGGTGAATATTATAAGAAGAGTACTCTGTGCTTATATATCAATTGTCATCTGTAGATCTCAAAGCACTTTCCAAAAATAGATACATGGGGAAACTGAGGTATATATTTTGACTTGTTCAAAGTCTTGTTCAGTTGGTTGCAGAGCCAGGAATAGATTTCAGATCTTTTGACTGTGTCCTGTGCTCCAGTAACAAATTGCTATATTCCTCACTTCACAGAAGGCTGAATTTGGCCCACTTCATTTAACAAGTGATCTCTGTGAGTGTGTGTGCTTCTGCATGTGTGTGCACGTGCGTGTGCGCGTGCGTGTGTGTCAGTAACGTAGCTGGGGGGGAGTAAGGTAGCGCTGAGCACATTCCCCAAAAGTGACACCTTTTTAAGTGTGTGTGTGGTTTAGTAACACCCCAACATTCTCAGCTGTTTCATTGAGAGTTACTCAGATTTTACTATAGCTTTTTAAATGAAGTCAATGAGTTTCTGGGTGCTAGCATTTTTTAAATTCATATTACTTTATGAACCTAAGAGTGGACTTAGATGTCTAAATGTAGGCTTCTATTTTTAAACATCTTAACTCCCAGTAAGGAGAAATGAGCCAACTTAAATATGGGGAGAGTATCAGAGTTTAGAATTAATTTAAGTTTTAATAATTATTTTAAAAGTCAAGTTCCTAAACATAGTGTTAATTGGGACTCTCCTCTTTGGATAGGTGTAAATAGTTCCTTTTCCACCCACTTGCCACTTATTCAATGAATTTAATTATCACCTACCCAGAAGGCAGGGACACTATTACACCTAGCCAGAGGGAAGCAGACTGGAAAGCAGCTCAGTTTAATGAGCTGGAACAGAAGTAGGTCAATGAAAAAATATGTATAATTTACTAGAGTGCCTACCCCATAAACATATGTGATTAGCAGACTAAAGATGACATTGATTGTTGAAGCCTAAAATATCAAAGCCCATTTAGTCTGATTGTGTTTTATTTTCTCCTTCTTTGCAGTTTGGATTTACATTGTGGCATTACCAGTATAAATCTTTTTTGATAGAGCTTGTTGGTTTAATATTTTTGTTCCATTACTCATTTTGCCACAATGACTTTTTTTCTCCAGGAAAGCACAACATATATTTGGCATCTGATTTTCAGGGAGTTCTGTCTTTTCTGTCCTGGTGGCTTTACCACATTCGTTTTTTCTGTTGTAAAAACATGTTGTGGGGTAATCTATTAACTTTTGCGGGGGGGCGAGGGAGGTGTCAACCTTTGCTAACAATTAATTTTGCTGTCTTGCCCTGTTCAGTACTTCTGCTTTTTATTCTGAATATATTATCTCATAGTCCAGTGCTGGGTCTGAAGTTTTTGTTCATTGTCCCTCGCTCCTTTTCCAGATGCTTCCATAGTGCATGGTCATGTGCCACACCTTGGATCTAAGGCTGTGTCTGCACTACAGATCTTACAGTGGCACAGCTATATCACTGGAGCTGCACTGCTGTAAGGTCTCCCAGGTAGCTACTCTATGCCAATGGGAGAGAGCTCTCCTGTCAGCATAATTAAATCACCCCCAATGAGCGGTGGTAGCTAACTCCATGGTGAAGACATACCCTTCTCAGCCACATGCCTGCAGAGATAGTCTGAGCGGATAAGCTCAAAAATAATACAGAGAAAGAGCAGTACGATTGTAGTACTTATTGCCACTAGTGAGAGTGGCAAAATCCTATAGCATTGGTAACATGAAATAGAAATGTAACATATAGACTGCACTACTAAAGCTGCTGAATAAGATATTGTTCATGTACTTGGAAAACTGCCCTAAAAAAAGAGCTCAAGATCAATTTAGTAACATTCACAACACTTACAAATGCTGTCTGTCTGTTAGACTCCTGCCTTCTACCTCAAGAACTGTCAGTCGAGAAGTATCTTATGTTCTTTCGTTCTGTGCTTTTTATCACCTCAGATATAGTCCTTTCTTCTTTCTCTGAATTTTATTAAAAGAATGGCTGCAATCCTGTCTGTCCTTCCAATTAGGATTATTTAAAAGATTTAATTCTCTGTCTAAATATGTTTCTATACTGATTTCTTTAAGAACTTCTGGGAATATTAAATCCTCAATGCTTTATTATTCCTGTTACAACAGTGACTAGGACATCTCGCACTGTTCTAAGCATAGCACAGAGAAGAGATTCCCTGCCCCAGGCATCTTACAATCTGCTGTTTCTTTGTCTAAACTTGCAACTAGCTATTGACTCTGGTCCTTAAGGGAATTCTCATCCATTTTGGTGAAGACTGAAGGTTCAATTATTGTTATACTATAAGCTGCAAAAAATGTCCATTAGAAGCATTATTCTTCCATCTCTCTGGTATGCCTGTTCTGTGGAGAAGTTAATAAAAATCCACCCTTGTTCAAACAGGGCCGGCTCTTGGTTTTTTGCCACCCCATGCAAAAAAAAAAAAAAAAAAAAAGGAAAAGAAAAAAAATGCTGGAGTGTTGCCGCCAAAGGAAAAAAAAAAAGAAAAGCTGTCACACTGCCACCAAAGCAAAGGTGCCGCCCTAAAGGCCGGAATGCCGCCCCTGGAGAAGTGCCACCACAAGAACATGCTTGGGACGCTGGTGCCTAGAGCCGGCCCTGTGTTCAAACATGCAACTGATACTTTTGTAGCATTCTTTAACTCAGGTTACGTTGTCTTTTGCTGTGTGTGTATGTGTGTGTGTGTCTCTCTCTCTCTCTCCATATAAATGGAAGAAAAATGGAGGGTAATCATACTCGTATGCTGTCAATCCTGTAAACAAACCAATTACTGTTTTCTGGTCTATATTATTTTGTGCTTATGACAAATTTGGCAAGAAACCTCATAGTAGGAGAAGATATGGTATAAGCATAGGCCTGGCAATTCCTATGGACAGGAATTCCTGTGCAATATGCATTTTGTACATCTTCAGAGGTCATGTCTCACATAGTAGCAATTATTTCTGCCACTTTGTCTCCTCCAGGAACTGTAAAATCCACAGGTTTCAATGGTTGTCTTTGTGTACAATTTCAGCTTTCTTAGGCCTCTTTGAAATACACATTGTATTGGACTACTAAACTGCAGAGAGACAAGCTCCAAGAGCCAGAGAAAACAGAACAGTCAAGCTTGCAGACAGGTGACTCCCCATCAAGACAACAAAACTAATGGTGCAGTCTTACTGAAAGTGACATTCCTTGTCAATATTGGTACTGAGGTTAAAAAAGTCCTTCAGATAATTACACTCCATCTCTCCATCTGTCACATCCTAACTGTACAGCCCTCACTGAGCAGTGACATTGTGCAGGGGTTTCCAGGAAAGGGAGCTCATGCTGTGGAGGCACCACTCCTCATTCTCTTCCATGTTTTCAAGAGTCCTTGCTCTTTCTTTCACTCTTATTATTTAAATTATCTCAGATTCAGTTTTCTCCACCTGTAAAATGATTATAGGTCCTTCACAACAGGTGTCCTGAACATTAATTAGTTAATATTTGCAAAGGGTTCTGAAGGGGGAACTCTTAAATATTATTTCATTATGCACTCTGCCTTGTCACTATCTGTTTCACCAAGGGCTTTGTTAGCCAAGTTTCTTTTGGACAGAATACTTTTAATAAGATGGTTCCTTTGCACAAACAGAAGTTATGTGAGATTTGATAGTGGATCTCCCATATCTTCAGGGTTTGATGATTATGGAGCTCAACCTTTGTAAGCTTCGGGCCTGATCCTATGAAGGTTCAGAATGCCCATTTCAATTAAGGCTGAGTCTGATCTCAAAAGTCAGAGGGAATATATAGAGGCCTATATACATAGATTATATAAAAGGTACAGAAATAAATGGTGTTAGAATGGTAAACAAGATCAAAATTGGGTCCCGTGGGAGTCAAAGATACGTGTCACCTTGAAGAGATAGGGCAAACTGTATCTGATAACATCTCCCATGTATACCAAGTGTGGTGTGCCCTCCAGTGATCTTGCATTTTGCAAATGTACTTTCTTAGATACAAATCTTTCAGGTTTTTTTCATGCTAGTTCCACTTCCAGTTGCCTTTTATGGCTTTATCTTTCTCCTTTACATCTCATTTGTCACAACTGGCTACATGACAGTATTCTTCTCATGACTAGTATTATCAATGAATGTATTCCTTTTGGAGTCATTAGAGCCTTCCTTGATTACACAATAAAGGAGTTTAAGTTTCAACCTAATTTTTCAAAAATAATGCACCCCATCTTACATTCAGGATCTAATGCTGGCAGTTAACACTGAGTTTGAAAAAATGAATTTAGCTTGCTCCTGGGTGCTAATGTTCTTTACGTTAGTCTGTATTCTTAGCAATAACATTAAAAAATCATCTTCACTCTGTGAAGAGGATTTAACCAGGGCTAGATTGGCCAGTGTGATATGAATCAAAGTGCTATTCAACATTCATTTTTCAAAATCCTGAATCCTCAGGTGCAAAATGATGGTAATACCTTCCTTGGAAATATTGCATTAATTGCTCATTTTTCAATGCATTGAGTAGATCATTGTAGTTGTCTTTCTGTAATTATAAAATCCTTAGGTTCTACTCTTGCATATAATTTGCTTAGAAATGACATTTGTATAATTGTTTAATAACATTCTTAAAATATACATATATTCCAGTACAAGTCAGATTCCTCTGTTCCTATGCAACATTATGGAAAGTAGGATTACAAACACGTACATTGGTCTGTTCTTGTGTGACAGGTTTTGTTACAAGTCTTATTCCCATCACACTTACCTCACTAAGCTTCTTAATTCCCCAAAATTTGCTTTCTTGATATCTAATACCTTTGTATTGCAGATTTATATTGATTCATTGAATTAAAGTAGTTAATGGTTGCTGGTTCCAAGATTTCATATTATCCTCAAGTTACCAATACATTATTCCCTACTGCTAAAAAGAGTAATTTATCTTCTGGATTCTTCAATTATTTTTTTAAAAAATCAGTTATCCTTTATGTAAACTAAGAGCCTCGGTTGAATGATAGTGGTTTATCTCAACTTGTATAGTGTTTCTAATAACTAGAGCTAACGTGCGAGAGAGAACCTTTTAATGTGTACTAGTGGAAGAGGAAGAGAGAAGCTAGTAGATTAGATGTTACTCTGTAGCTTTCTGAGCAAAAACATTTAAGTATTATATCCTGTTGTTTTAAGCATCTGAAAGGTTGGTACAGGCGTGTCTCATTCTCAATCTCTTTCTAATCCTGTTGATTATGTAGTCGTCATCTATTGTAGGTTCTCCTCTGTTTGGCTGTAAAACAGTAACAGAGCAGAGTATGATTCATAAAATTAACACTCCTCCTGTTCAGCATCACTTTCCAACTTGCCTACATTATGAAAATTGTTCCCATTTTATTCCAGCTTTTTAAAGTGAAACCTTCCCAGTTTTTAATTATACCCAGTCGAAATATAGCATAAATCTCAATCATCTCATGACATTTTTTGTTTGTTCTTACTGATTAATATTTTTTTTTTTCCAACTTGTTGCAAGACTGATGAGGGAAGGGTTAGCTTTTACCTCTTTCCTGCTTTAGTTTAAAGCACTCTAAAAAAGCCATGTTAGCCTGAAACCAATGTCGTTGATACTGCTATCATTACCAAATAGGTAACTGTTCAGGTTCACATCATCTCAGAAGTATGTTCTTTGAAACCCTCATTTGCATTACACTAGTGCAGTGACCATTTGTGTCTAGTGTCAAGTCATCTCTCATGCTTGCTTGGCACAAGAAGAATCATAGAGAAAACTATCTGCATTGGCATTACTTTAATCTCTTACTAGGCCCTGGAGGTCATGTCTTAATCTTCAGATCCTTTCTCATCCAAAATAAATGATGTACTTACCAGTACAGCATGCAATCCATATGCCAAGCTCATAAGAACATAAGAATGGCCATACTGGGTCCAATGATTCATCTAGCCCCATATCCTGTTGTCATAAACAGATGGATAAGGGTTAATGTCTCTTTTACCTGTAAAGGGTTAAGAAGCTCAGTGAACCTGGCTGACACTTGACCAGAGGACCAATGGGGGGGACAAGATACTTTCAAATCTAGGTGGAAGGTAGTCTTTGTTTGTGCTGTTTGTTTTGTTCATTGTTCGCTCTTGGGGCTAAGAGGGACCAGACGTACAACCAGGTGTTCCCAATCTTTCTGAATCAGTCTTTCATGTTTCAAAATTGTAAGTATAGCCAGGCAAGGGGGATTAGTCTTATGTTTGTTTTCTTAACTTGTAAATGTGTCTTTTTGCTGGAAGGATTTTTACCTCTGCTGTAACTTTGAATCACAGGCTGGGGGGGAAGTCCCTCTAGTCTATATGAATCTGAATACCCTGTAAGCATTTTCCATCATGATTTTACAGAGATAATTTTTACTTTTTCTTTCTTTAATTAAAAGCTTTCTTTTTAAGAACCTGATTGATTTTCCTTGTTTTGGAATCCAAGGGATTGAGTCTGAACTCACCAGGGATTGGTGGGGGGAAGAGGAAGGGAATGGTTAATTCCTCTTTGTTTCAAGATCTAAGGAGTTTGGATCTGTATAGCTTCCCAAGGCAAACCAGGGAGGGGAAAGTCTGGGGGGGAAAGGAAGAGGGATGGTTTATTTCTCCTTGTTTTAAGACCCAAGGGGTTTGGGTCTTGGTTTCCCCAGGGAAGGTTTTGCAGGAACAGGAAGTGTGCCAAACACTATATTTTTGGCTGGTGGCAGCGTAGCAGATCTAAGCTAGGAATTAAGCTTAGAAGTGATCATGCAGGTCCCCACTTTTTGGACGCTAAAGTTCAAAGTGGGGAAAAAACCTATGACACCAGTCTTCCACCAGAGGCCAGAGCTGGATGCTTCAGAAGAAATGAACATAACAGGGTAACTTATCAAGTGATCCATTCCCTATGGTCCAGTCACACCTTCTGGCAGGCAGAACATGGGGTTGTACCCCTGACCATCTCAGCTAATAGCCATTGATGAATCTAAATGATTAATATTATGGTTTGTGGTTTCAGAGACAAGGTGGGTGAAATAATATATGTTATTGGACCAACTTCTGTTGCTGAGAGAAACAAGCTGTCAAGCTAAACAGAGCTCTTCATCTGATCTGGGAAAGGATCTCCCAGCATCACAACATGCATAGTTCATATGTAAAATGCCTATTTAGCAATGAGTATTGGGAGTCATAATTTGCATTAACAACACGAGGAGGGACCTACAGGGAAAATGTATCTCTATATGTTTAACTGTATGGTTATACCATACATCCCATTGTGTCAATGTTAAAATTCTGTTAGACTTTGTGGCTCTATACATTGCTGTATCCCCTGTCTTTAGAGTTCACTTAAGTAGGAAAGAGTCTGTGGGGTTTCATCTCATATCTCGATAACTGCAATATCCTTTTCTTCAGCCTTAACAAATGCAAACTAGCCGGTGTCGTCTTTGTTCAGAGTGCTAGTTCAAATGAATCATTGTGTTAACCCCAAAAATTGACCATCATCCCCTCTGCATCTCTCCATTGGCTCCTTCTTCATAGTGCATTGCACATAAGTTACTTGCCTTCACTTTACTTCAAGGTCCTTCATGGCCTATCCCTATCCTACCTGTTATCTCTCACTCAGTACTGAAAGGTTGACATATGCTTCTGATAGTCCCATGGTGCCAGCCTGCATTGCTCACTTGTTACATTTTCATACAAACACCTTCATGCTTTCTCCCATGCTGCCCTTCGCACTTGGGAAGAGCTCCCTGTAACATCTGCAAAGCCACTTCATTGTTCTCCTTCAAATACTTTCTTTAAAAGCACCTTGGTTGTAATGTCTACCAAAAAAACAAACAAAAAAACAAAAAAACCCTCAAATACAATTAGACTGTTGGAATTCTGTAGTCAGACCAACCAGTACTGCTCGTCTCTCTGTCTAATAATCTGTTCCCAATTGTCCTATACTTGGATTGTAAACTTCTGGGGGCAGCGACAGTCTTCTTGTCCTGTTTGTACAACACCTAACACAATAGGGTCCTGGTTTATGATTAGGGCTCCTATGTAGTACAATAATACAATAGCAATGATGAAAAATAGTTAATGTCAAGTTAATGCAAAACTTTCAAATTGACTAGGTGTTGGTTAGGAAGAGATGGTGCCAATCCTAACTAGTAGGCATTTGGGCAAATACTTATCCAAACAATTGAAAGGCATTCCCAGATCTGTGAACATGTTATCTATCTTCTGTCTACTTTTACAAGAGTGGCTGATAGTAGAACAGTTAATAAGCAGGCATCTCGGTTAATCTAAATGTAGTAAAGTGTGTATATATAAAGAGTGAAGATCTTTACTAGAAGTTTGCTTCTTAGCCATATCATGTATTTATATCAATCTAATGGAGTTTGTAAAAATGCTGTCCCAGTAATGATTTACTAGGATGAATGATTAAGGATATGGTTCCTATTTCAGTTTAGCACATCTATAACAAAGCCTGAAAATTTATGGGAGTCAGTAAGTTGCAAAAATGTTCTTAATCCTTTAAAATCTTTTTGTAGCAGCTAATTGTCCTTTGACGCATATGAAAATAAGAGGTCATAGCCTTAGAAGTCATCTTGCTTTTTCACAAATCCGTTCAGGATTTATTAGTTAGTAACCTAATTATGCCTTACTTTAATGCATTGGAGTAGTAGTGCCAATTAGTGTGAGATTTTTGAACAGATAGCTTATGATTGCCATAACTACAATTTCAGTTTCAAAATTCCATGCTGTGATATTTATCTTACTGTGTATTCTGTGAAAAACAGAACCCAAGACAAAGACAAGCTGTTGATTTGATTCAATCCTCAAGGTATAATACTGGGCACAAACCATTGTGAATTTTCACATTCTTCATCATCTCCTCAACCAAAAACCCCCATGGACACATATTTTAAAATGCTGATTCTTTAAAAAGGGAGGGATTTAAACACTCCAGAAAACAAAAAGGCTGCAATTGGCTATACTGATGGTAGCCTTTCAATATAATTCTGGCTAAGCTTCCCCAAGCCTAGAACAGCAGAAGGAGGAGAGTTCTCCCTCTGCTTTTATCAAAGGAGTAGGAGCTGCCTCCCACAGCTCCTCCTTTTAATGGCTGCTCAGCAACTTTGAATTGTTGGGCTGCTGTCAAGCCCCTGGTCTCTCTGATATCAGTAACTCAACACTTGTCTTGCTCATCTGCTCTTGAGGGGCAGGCATTGTGAGGTCACTCATTTGAGAGCATGAATGTGTAGGATTGATATTAACATTCAAGCCTCCATGAGGATCATTTATTCAGCATTTCTAGTTGGCTAGCTTGATGTCAAAGCAGAAGTCTTCCTAAGGTTACTGACTCAGCGCTCGTCTACACTACTGCTTAAGTCAATGTAACTTACATCACTGAGGGGTGTTAAAAAATTACTCCCCTGAGTGACATAAGTTACATTGACTTTAAAGTGGTGTCTACGCCACACTGTGTTGGCAGGAGAGCACTCTCCCATCAACATAGCACATCTTCACCAGATGCACTGCATCAGCACCACCACATTGATGCAGTGGCACTAATCTAGCACGGTAGTGAAGACAAATCCTGAGTCTTTCTAGTCTGCAGAGCTGCTGTCAAATCAAAAAGAGATTTTTTCCAAGTATTCAGGTGCCTAAAGGTGCACATAGATCCATATTGGGATTTTCAAAAGCACCAGGTGCCTAGCTCCCATCAATTTCAATGGTAGTTTGGTACTTTTGGAAAATCTTACTAGGTGCTTGTCTTACCTTTCAGTGCCTAAATACTTTTTTAAAAGTTGGCTCTATGTGACTTTCCCATGCTCACATAGAGAGTTTGTGCCTTATACCAAGCCAATTCTTCCACTCTGTTCCATGGGTGCTATGTCCATTGATCATAAAGCAATTTCCAAACATGAGACAGCAAAATTTTTCTCACTGTCATGGGCATAAGCATCTGATCAGATACTATATTTCTATCCTAAGGTTTCAGTGGGTTCGCCTGTACTTTTGTATTCTTCCTGACTTAGCACTGAATGTGCCCCTTGTTGCAGCCCTAAGGCCTCTATTCTAACATGGTGTCTGTATGGCCAATTGTCGGTCATGTAAAGGTCACACTGGTACCATGTGCAACACCGTGGTGCTGTGTGCTACCTTAAGGAGCAGTGTGCAACACTGTAGTGCCGTGTGCATTTTCCTGCTTTTTTTGCCTGGTCACTTAGGGGTCAGGCTAGTGCTGCGTGCATAATACCGGTGTTCAGTGAGCAAAGGGATCCAGTCTGACCAGTCGTAGTTCAGTTCAAATGGTCAGATTAGGGTCGTGTGCAAAACCATGCTAGTGTGCTGGATGCAGCTTCTAGTAGCTTCTAGTGTGCTGTGTGCAGATTCTATCTACATAGAGGGCGCCAGCTCGGCACCTGGAAGGTGAAGGAGCTAGGGACCAATCAGATTTTGATAAGTGTAAAAGAACCTTTGAATAAAACCATGCCTCATGCCAGAATCTGCAGGAGTATCCACGCACTGACTGAAGGACCTGATCAACCCTTCAGCCAGGGGTCTCCTCCAGATATAGCCAGCTCGGGACGTGACATTTATTTTTTTCCAAATTGCCTTCTACGGATTCGTTATGCTTCTGGTGTCTGTACTGCTGGTCAGTTGCGCCTAGAATACAGTATTTGAGTTCTAATTTCCCTTGCTTAGAATAAAGTTGTGTATATATAGTATATGAGAGTTTATTAACTGCTATTGTAGTTAGCTGGTGTGTTTCATAGCGTTTGGTTAATGTGCGCACAGTTTGTTTAATTTGGTGTATTTACTATGATTTTTAGGGAGCAGTTAACTTTAAATTATTTGGCTCCTTGTTAATGAATGTAAATAGATTGCTTCAAGTTGTGTGAACGTTCTTGTTCTAATAATACTGCTAGTTGGTAAGTACTCCTCCCCAGCCCAAGCTGTGATTTTTTTCCCTGTTAATAAATGACCGTGTGGTTTTTTGAATTTTCAGTCTGTCTGGTCTTAATTTTCCTCTCTCAATTAAAAGTTCACCCGAACCCGTATTAGGGTCGGACACTCCTATTCTCTTCTCTTTTATGTTAGTTGTTTGTTTCAAATACTAATAAATGTCCTTCAGAGCTATATATAATTTGCTACTTTGGGGGTTAAACTTCTTCTTCTGAATCAAACTCAGTTGAAAAAGTTAATTATCATATCTATGTATAAATGTCTCAAAAGTTGCTGATAATGTTACAATATTGATTTAGTACTGTAACTATCTTGTATTTATTGTAACTAAATTTGTTGTAATACATGAAACTCAACATTTGATAAAGTGATACAGTACAAGATTATTAAGTTTCATTTAGACTCTATTTCTTGGTTCCACTCCATTTAGTTTGAATTAAGAAAGTGTCCAAATGTCCAATTCTTTTTTTAAAAGGGGCTATAAAAGAGATGAATTATCTTAGATTCAAGCACATTTTATTGCTCACCTCTCACAAAGATAAAGCACTAAAATCATTGTGTGTGTGACAATTCTAAGAAAATAATATCAGTTGAAAGAAAATACATTCTTAATGGAAATTTAAGATTGAGATAAGCTTTTCTAGTGATTCTCAGGGGGAGGGTGCTCTGAAAGATAGATACATCCTATTTTGAAAACCTCAAGACTGGTTGCAAATTCTAATTCACATAAATTTAAGTTTTATGTTGCTTTACCTTTTTGTAAAGTATATACCACATGTAACTAAAGCTGAGATGACATTTTTGGTTGCTAATGCATCTTGTAAAATCCAGAGCTGTGCAGAAAGAAATTAAGTAAACAGTCAATCCAGCCATACAGCAAAGTGATGGGAAATGTTCTTACTGCTAATTTACACATGCAAATTAGATCTTGTGTCAATAAAGCAATACAGCATAATGAATTCCTTGGGTAGAATTCAAATATGGCCAAACACAAATGAAGTTTGTTTGGAAGAAAATAGTCCACACCAAGCTTTCCATGAGAGTTTCAGTTGATGACTTGATGCATGGCATATTCATTAAGTGATGATCTATTGTCACGACAATTCCCTACACAATATATTAAATTATTTCTTTTTAGTTATCCCTAAATATTTTCAGATACTGATTCAAGCATGCGGAATTCCAGTGACCATTTTAGGTCTATCTATTCATACTACTTGTTTGCTCCAGGCATTTTTTTCTCCTTGTTACTTCTTGATCTTGGAGATCACATGAGTTTTCCCACAACACAACCAGCTCAGTCACCATTAATGTAATTACTTGTCTCTAAACCTCTGTATATTGATAACCTATTTCATCATTTTACCTCTCCTTTCTTCCTTTCAATGCTTGTGTACCATTTACTGGCTAGAGGGGTTATTGAGCTGTCATTCATACTTTATCACTTTTTTTTAGATTCAAGAGGACAGACTTAAGCAGAATATATACTTCAACCAGTTCCAGTACATTCAGAAATTATTTTAACTTAACAAAAATCTGAATGCACTGGAAGTTTGTGCTTTTTATTCACAAATAAGCAATCCCACTTCCTTTTGTTTGTTACCCAGGCTCATAGCATTGCTATGTAGTCAATTTAAAGAATATCTTCTTTTCATGTCCTTTGGCACCTTGATTAATTTTGTTCTCAACATCTTGGTTCTGTGCGAAATTGAATGCTCATATCTCTGCTTTTGTTAATAGTTTAATTCCAACCTGTCCCTTCCAATGTCAATTCACCTTCTACTGAGGTAAAATGTAATTAGTGCCAATATGAACCATTACCTTTGATCCTTGCCAATTGACTTCAGAAGTCTATCCAATCTTAATGTGACTTCTCATGTCTTGATTCTGGGAAGACACTATACTGTCATGTTGTCTGCTTGTCCCTTGCTGAATATCTTTTCAATTCTTTTGAATACTGAATCCCAAGCAAGGATCATATGCCTTCCTTGAATGGCTGGAGAAATCTTTATGGGCAAACTTGCTTTTCCTATGGGTGTAGCCAAGCTGCCATTCACAGGTGTGTCCTGTATCTCTCTCCATTCCCTTGGAACAGCTGTATATTGAGAAGTATTTTAAACAGTTTCCATGTTTTGAGGATCTGATATTGATTAACAATTCCTAGCTATGTGCAATTCCTCTGAGCCCTCACCTGTCTGGTTGCCACAGTCTGCCCATCCTCATCTGTCTCCAGGAATGAAAAATGTTAATGTGATCTCTTGGATCTCGCGTTACCCTGGAATCGAGGGAAATGTTACCCCAGAATATGATCAAGCTAATGATGATGGCTAGCAATCGTAATGCACCATCTTCCGCTGAGCACCCAGGAGATGTTGATGTCTAGCCGTCATACTGCACCGTCTGCTGCTAGCCTAAGATGTATAAGATAGTTGGAGTAATCAAAACAAGAAACAGACCAGATTTGTTTTGTATTCATTTGCATTCATTTGCTCCCCACTCCCTCCATGAAATCAACTGCCTGCTAAACCCAGGGTTTTGAATTAAATCCTTGAGGGGGCCAGTCTGTGTGACAGTTGTTTGTGTTTCTCCTTGATGCAAAGCCATCCCCTTTGTTGATTTTAATTCCCTGTAAGCCGTGTCATCGGTCGCCCCTCCCTCTGTCAGAGCAACGGCAGACAATCGTTTCACTCCTTTTTTCAGTGCAGACGCAATAGCACTGGGAACATGGAACCCGCTCAGATCACCGCAGCAGTTATGAGCACTGTAAACACCACACGCATTATCATGCGGTATGTGCAAAACCAGAACCTGCAAAAGCAAAACCAGGCAAGGAGGCGACGGCAGCACAGTGATGAGCGGTGAGGCATCCTCTCTGACTCCTTGGCAACTAGTTCCTTGTTTCCTTGAACCTTTTTTCCTTGTATTCATGTTTCCCAAACTCAAATGTCTGAAAACTCCTTAAGCTTCTCAGTAGCCTTTCTACTTGCCCCTCCAATCCAAGAATTGTTTCTTTCAGTAAAGCCACCAACTTTATGCATAGGAAGTCCCTTCTGGCTTCACATGGGAAAGAAAACATGATGAAAATGATTTTGAATGCTCAAGAATCAATGTCCTAACAGAAAAGCAAAAGATGCAGTGTTGGATAACAGACCACCAAATCACACTAGGGAACAGGATGACCAACTCCTTAGGCATCTATCTGTAATGTGTAGGGGGAAATAGCTGCATATTCACAGGGAATTTGAGTGACATATTTCAATTTGAGTGATACATGCTGGAGGTCTCATGCAGCCAGTACTAAAACATCCTGAGACTTTCTAAATCTTTATAGGTGATGATTTCCTAACTCAAAAAGTATATCATCCAACATGGTGTGCGTGTGTGTGTTTCTATGTTAGACCTAATCTTGACAGAAAAAGAGGAATGGATCACAGAACTAAAAAATAATGGTAGCTTAAGTACGAGTGATCATTACTTGATCACATTTATAATGTTCAAATAGAATTAAGTCCAAGCCAGTAAAAATATATATATATATATATGTGTGTGGGTGTGCGCGTGTGTGTGTGTGTGTGTGTGTGTATGCTTTAACAGGGCCAATTTCACAAAGCTGAAAACAATTAAAAGCCAAATGAGCTGGAAGGAAGAATTTAATCATAAAAATAGGAATAATAATTGGGAATTGTTTAAGAACACTTTACTAAATGCTCAAAAAGTCACAATCCCACAATCGACGAAGAAGGCTGTATCAGTTAATAAATTGAGCTGGATTAGAGGAAGAGTGAAGGTAACTATAAAAGATATGTGCACATTGACACAGAAGAAAGGGGAAGTTCATAGTAATGAATATAAATCAGAAGCTATGAATTATAGAAAAGTGTAAGGGAAGCAAAGAAACACAAGGAAAAAAAATCTATGACCAGTAGGTTTAAGGACAATATGGAGTTTTTAAAGTTTTTTGAGAACAAAAAGAATCCTCTGAAAAAGATTTGGGTGTTGTGGTGGATAATCAACTGTATGTGAGCTCCCAGTATGATGCTATGGCCAAAAGCCCTAATGTAATAACCTGGGATGCATAAATGGGAATCTCAGGTAGGAGTAGAAGATTATTTAACATCTGTGTTTGGGACTGGTGCAATCACTGCTGGAACATTGTGTCCAGATCTACTATTCATAAATCAAGAAGGATATTAATAAACTGGAGAGGGTTCAGAGAAGAGCCATAAGAATGATTAAAGGATTAGAAAAGCTTCCTTATAGTGTTAGATTAATCTATTTAATTTAACAAAGAGAAGATTAAGAGGTAACTTGATCACAGCCTATAAGAACCTATATGGAGAACAAATATTTGAAGATGGGCTCTTTTCAATCTATCAGAGAAAGGTATAACACAATCCAATGGTTGGAAGTTGAAGATAGCCAAATTCAGACTGGAAATAAGGCAAACATTTTTTTAACAGTGAGAGTAAAGGACCATTGGGACAACTTACCAAGAATCGTGGTGGATTCTTCATCACTGTCCATTTTAAAATCAGGATTTGTTGTTTTTCTTAAAGATATGTTTTAGGAATTATTTCAGGGAAGTTCTATGGCCTGTTTTACAGGAGGTCAAAGTAGATGATCACAATGGTCACTTCTGGTCTTGGAACCTACCAATCTAGGCTTAATTTATAATCACAAAATATGAATAACAGAAGATGTGATTGTCCTATCTAATGCATGGCTCATATCTTACAAAAATGTTGAAGTTATATCCAACCTTCTCATAATAAGACCAAGTAACAAAAATATGTAATATATCTCATCATTAGCATTCATATTTCTCAGGTTGGGCACTCAAAAATTGACACCAAAAATCACTTCTCACAATTTAGTCCATGTAAAAGAAGTCTATGTATCCCTGCATCAGCTGCACCTTATCTTCTCATACATCTATGATTTACCTCAATGCTTTATTGGCATTATTTTTCTTTGATTTCTTGCCTGCTTTCTGAGAATTGCCCGTCCTCATTTGTATTGTTTTTACCTGCTTCTTTTGAGGCCACTAGCTGCTACGGATATTATCTTTGCATTATGCATAATAGAAACCTTTCATGTCTGAGATGATTGTAACGGTTACAGTGTGTGCTAATTGTCTAGGAGTCATAATGTAAGTAAGGTCTTTAATAGCATTTAGGTAAATGTTGTCTCTTCCTTATATGGAACTTCCAATCTTAATGAAACCACACCTAGTGTACTGGTCACAATGTAAATTTTTGTGGATTTGAGAGGATAATATTATAAATTTCACTCCACTTTACCATTCTTTAGTATTTTTTTAAACTTTAAAAGGGATGATTGGCCTCACTCTCTACCTATACAGTAGGAGACAAAATCAGACATGAGACCAAAGATTTAAGGTGAACTTTGAGTTCTAGTATGTGTGGCAGAGTAAAACAGTTGTGTAATTGCATGGGAGTTATGATGAGCATTATCTACATAGAATTCTGTATGCCAAGTGTCACTTATTTAGCTGTTTTGCATTTGTGTATCTCTTATGTGTTTAACTGTAGACCTCTGGTATAACTCCAATGATATAGGATATAGCCTTCGATATATGGATACATTTGCAATGCATAACCCTCTCTCTGTAATTGATTAGACTATCCATGAAATTTTGAGGATCTTAGAAAATAGGTGATTTACTCTGCTTCAACGTATGTGTTTAATCAAGAAAAAAACCCTCAAATGATGGTGTATTCAGCATCACTCATTTCCATAGGTAGCAATTTTAGATTTAGTTTTTCATTTTGTGCTGTACATCATTATTCTGTATTCTAAAATATTAAATAATCACTTACTCTTGAATCCACCTTTACAGCTGTTAAACTGTGCTATCGTCATCAGCTTCATAGTAAAATTGATTTTACAGGATGATATTCATTCAGTTTTTTTAATTGCTCATAAAGGCATCGTTTTTTCAGAGGCTGAGTTATGAGGAAAGATTAACAAGACTTGGCCTATATAGATTAAAAAAAAACACTTAGGAAAGATCACAATGATGTATATAAAATCCTGAAGAAAACTTAACCAGGGTTAGCAACTGTCCTAGTGAAAAATATAGCAATTGTATAATGTAATCTGAGTTCAAATACATTTATCCACTTTATTGTTGTTTGATGATCAGTTTAGTCAAGAACAACAGTCACATTGTTTTATTGCATATAGCTGCTCAGGCTCAACAATCCTAAATCAAGCTAAACAGAAAGGCATAAAAGGGGAAAAAATAAAATTACAAATGGTATAATAAAAACATTGTAAGGAGAGTTGGTTGAGCCTGAACAAAAAATCCAGATTTAAACAACATTAAAGTTTGAGGAAATTCAGTTCTGAATCAGGATCCAAATTTTGTAGCTTGGAGTCATCTCTAAAAGTAAATACAAAGCATGTATCTTACAACTCTCATATGAAGAATTCTATGGAGAATCCCCAGAATTCTCCCTAGGAAACTCTCAGGAGATCAATCCAAAGACATAATTAAGAAGCTGCTTCCTCTACCTAACACACAGTTCTGAAGGGAGGACAGCTTTCCTATGAAAATTTTGGAAAAATCAAGTCATAGAGAAGCAGCAATATGCTGGCTATTTCCAGCCTGACAAAGCAGAAGACAGAAGCAAATGACCCAAAACCAGAACACAAGATCCTGATCTCAACTTGTGGCTTGGGTTTTTCCTTGTTGGACTTTCTAGATAATCCTTTCGAAAGTTGAGATATGTATGGATATTATAATGGGCAAGTTATACTTTGATATTTAAATATTAATTTAATGAAATGCAGGAATAAAAGTAGTCTTAAAAGGAACAAATAAATGCCTGTCTGATTTTTTAATTAGCTGATCTCTCTGGTGACTAAGTTGTCAAATAGTAGGGTCAAGGCAGTGACAAATCTGAAATAAAATTAGGCTGAATTTATTTACTCTGAGGGATTTTGTAAAAAGCAAAATTCTGTGTGTTAAAACTGAATCATGTGGAAGTGAGCAGGAAGAAATCGACATAACTTAAACGAGGAAAATAGTTTGATAAATCTGGACTAATTTCGATATCCTAAAAAGTGGTTCACAACCTCTAACAATGCAAATTGAGTTCCATTAGAATTTGAATCAGTAACTATTATGTTACCCTCATCTGAGAGATCTGAGCAACAATACTCAAGTCTTGCTGTGACAAAAATCAAGGAAAGATAAACTAAGGTTACTTGGCTTTGCTTTGTGCCTTATAACATATGGAGAGATATTTAATTGTATTTCCATTCTTTGTGCGAAGCAATTATTTGAGCATATACTGGTTACCAGGTGCTGTTCAAAAAAAAATATGCTGCTTCTGCACACATGCACAGTCTCGTAATGTTTCTCCATGACTTACTAGTGGATAACTTCACTTACATCTCTGTGCCAGCCACCTGGGATTCTCTAAACAGTAACTGAAAATAACTGAAGCTTGAGAAAGTTTACTGAGGACACTTGCCTATGAGTTTTCTTAATTGTTATTCACTGTGTGGAGTTCGAGGGGAGACAAGGACATGATCAGCCCATTGATTCCACTCGTTTTCTATGATTTTTTTTAAGCATTCAGTTTAACCATTTTCCTTTCGTTAAAACATTTCCAATTCACATGTAAACTGGTGTTGTTTTTGTAGTATGCAGTCAGGGCCGGTGCAACCATTTAGGTGAACTAGGCGGTTGCCTAGGGCGCCAAGATTTGGGGGCGCCAAAAAGCGGCACCCCAAAAAATTTTTTAAATGGTTGCAGTGGCCGCTGCTGGATAGGTAGTCTGAGCTGCCGGCGGCTGGCAGCCCAGGGCACCCCCGAGGTCAGTGTGCAGCCGCGGCAGCCCGGGAGCCCAGGGCACCCCCCAGGTCAGGGAGCCGCAGCGGCAGCCCAGGGCGCCCTCGGGTCAGGGAGCCGATGCACGGCCCGGCAGCCCAGGGCGCCCCCGGGGTCTCAGCGGTGGTCTGGTGGAGCGGAGAAAGAAAGAGGACCCCAACGCTCATGCATTGGGCAAGGTAAGCAAGTGCCTCCCCACAGGTAAGCCTCCGGTGCCTGTGCTCCTGCCCCCTTGGTCCTTGGCTGGTCCCTGCTCCTGCTCCCCTTGTGCCTGGACGGCTGGAGAGAACAGCAGCCTGCAGAGCTGAGCTGCCCCAGTTCCCCCAGGCACCCCCCTGACCCCATCCATCCCCCCCACCCCCCCTGATCCCCCCCAGCCCTGACCCCCTGAGCTGGACCCCCCCTCGACCCCATCCCCCCACAGCCCTGACCCCCAGCTCCGAGCTCAGTCCTCTGAGCTGGAAACCCCCTGACCCCATCCCCCAACAGCCCTGACCCCAGCTCTGAGCCCAGCCCCTCTGAGCTGGAACCCCCCTGACCCTATCCCCCACATCCCTGAGCCCAGCCCCCTGAGCTGGGCACCCCTGAACCCAGAGCCCAGCTCCCCACCCCAGCCCATTGGTACCACCTGAACCCATCACAATCACCCAGCCAACCAACTGCAACTGCCCACTATGTAATTGCAAATGTATACATACCATTACAGCTTTTAATGTTTTTAAATATTGTATTTAGTTTTTTTTCAAATTATTACAAATTAATTTTTGAATGTATTTCACTAGTTATTTTTTACATTTCCTAATACATGTTACTATAGTATTGCAAATGTTTTATGGAAGGGGCCCCCGATTTTGCTTTGCCCAAGGCCCCCTGAGTCCTCTGGGCGGCCCTGTCTGACTTTTAAGCCCTGCTGCTGTGTTTTGCCTGCAACAGCAGGGGCTAAGCCTGTGAGTGACCCCCATAGCAGCTGCCTGAAGAAGTGCTTGGGGGAATCATGCAGAAGGGAGCGTGATATTTGTTTGAGTTCTCTCCTCATGGAGGCTGTGCTCCACTTGGTGCAGGACAGCAGTCTCAGCAGGAACTCTAGGCCCAGCACCTTGCCTCAGTTTGTAGATTTGTAGTGCACCCATCACCGGGCTCAGTCTGGCACCGCTACCCCTCACCAGTGCCCAAGAAGCAGTCAAAAAAGTTGGATGGACTGGTTAGGTTAGTTGTCATGCTGTTGCTTGGCCAGTGTAGAGACCACTGAATGCATAGTATTCCTCTATGATGTTCTGTCCTGAGCAAATTGGCATGTTATGAGGTAGTGCCTGTGAGGGACAGGTGTCTGTTTATGTATCCAGCCATCATGTCTTAGGTCTTCTGGGGGGGGGGGGAGCTTTTCCATCCTGCTTTCATTGGTGACATCTATGATGCTCTGGTAGACATCTATGAAGACAATACTCTGACAGGATCATCTGGCAATACATCACGAGTTGATGCAAAGGCTCTTACAAAAACCATTTCTAGTTTCAAGTTTCTTGTTTCTCTTGTTTTGTGGTATGACATATTGTTTGAGATCAACATAACTAGCAAACAACTTCAGGCAAAAGAATTTGATATATGTGATGCCATTAATCAACTTGGAGAAACCAAGAAGTTTCTTGTGGGCCGCAAAAGTGACGCAGCCTTTGAGAAAACATTGGTAGATGCAGGTGAACTTGCGGAGGAGTTGGATGTACCGGCACTTTTTGAACCAGATCCAATCCGTATTAGAAAGAAGAGGAAGCAGTTCACATATGAAGCAGATGACGAACCTATTTATGATCCGAAAGAAAAATTCAAAGTGAACTTTTACTTTGCAGTCATTGACACAGCAATACATTCGGTTGAAGAAAGATTCACATTGATGCAGCAAATTAGTTCAGTATTTGGCTTCATATATGATGTTTACAGTTTGCAAAATAAAACACCAAAGCAAATTATGGAACATTGCTTGAATCTGGAGAAAGCTTTGCAACATAGTGAATCCAAAGATAGTGATGCCTTTGACTTGTGCAGTTAATTGCAAGCTATTGCAAGATGAGTCCAAAGGAGTTCATCACCGCAAGATGTATTGAACTTCATATGAGAAAATAAGCTGACAGATAGTGTCCCTGACACAGTTATTGCTCTTCGCATCCTCTTGACTCTCCCGGTTTCTGTGGCCAGTGGTTAGCGAAGCTTCTCGAAGCTCAAGTTGATAAAAACATATATGCGAACATCAATGTTGCAACAAAGACTTGTTGGGCTATCTACCTTGTCACTAGAACATGACATTGCTCACAGCATTGACTTGGAGGAACTTGTTTCTAAATTTGCTAAACTTAAAGTGCGGAAATATAAATTCTAAATTATAACATGTTACTCTGTGACCGTGTATTGTGTATAACGTATGTGATTTGGGGGGGGGGGGCACAAGATGGAAGTTTCGCCTAGGGCGCAAAATATCCTTGCACCGGCCCTGTATGCAGTATACTAATTTTGTCTCTGTGAATGCGACCAATGGACTAGTTTTAATGCTTGTCAGTAACAGAGATCTACTCATCCGTTGTAGGTCAAACTCTGCATGTCGCTTAGCTGGCTTAAGGTGCGGGTGCTTACAACCCATATTCTTCAGGAGGCTGCAGTTAAATTAAGGTGTTGATTTAATTTCATGCTCTCAATCAGAAGTACCATATGAAACACTCTTCATTTTGCATATTAAAGGGAAGTTGTTCAATCCACCCCACAACCCTTCCCTCACACAATCAGTGGGCAGTTGGTCCTACTGTAGCATTTGTGAAATTTGGAGTGATCTGAGCTGAGCACAAATTGGCAGTAGTGTGACCTTCATAAGTAAAAACAAGAAAAAAAATGTGCCCAATTTGGTTGGGGAAGGAGGTGGGAGGCAGGCGAGGAAAAGATGAGAAGGTTGGGGTAGTACTAAAGAGGAAAGGGACCACTTATAGTGGCATCTTCTTCTATCTGCACCCTCAGAATGAGGTGGGGGAGATGACAGGGTAGGAAAGAGAAGAAATACCTCCGTTCCTTCCCTATGAAGGATAAGATAAAAAGAAAAATGGGTTAATATCATCCTAGCACTAATGGTAAATATGTCGCCACTGAGTTAACAGTGAGCAAACAATGAAGAATGATCTAGTGCCCAAGTCTATTTTCATTGAACTGAATGGCAGTTTTCTCATTGGCTTCACTCAGGATCAAGCTCTTCGCATATTACTGTGAGATTTTTGTTAATGGTAATAATTCTGTGTATGCAAATGAAACTTACTAAGAATTGCAAATAAAAAAATTACTCCAATATTTATTATAAAAGCTCCAGGGAAAGCAACCAGGAGATAATATCTGAGGAATGAAGGATGCATTTTTAGTAATCATGAATAGGATTTTAAGTCAAGGGATTTTGATAGTGAGGAAGGTTTTTCTTTTTTTGTTAGGCTTCTCAAATATTGGTTAGCTCAATAACTACACAATTCTACTAGTATAAAAATAGGAGGTTCCCCTGTGGTTCACTTTATTTAATAAAAACATACTGAGAAATATAAGAACATTAAATTGGTGGGCTAAACAGTTCAATCAAAAGGTTTTCATACATTGAATACCTACAATAGATACATGAAAAATGTAATACAAATCAGATTTAAGACACTGTTTTGCTTCTTCAGTACAAATGGAATAATAGGAATATTTATACTTTAATTATAAATTTCTCTATAAATAGCATACTGTGACAAAGTTCTTCCTCTACCTTGGTGGGTCCTGCACTTATTGGCAGATTTGCTCGCCTCAGAGATTCACCATGTGGGTCAGGAAACAGCCCACTAGGTAGAAGCCACAGTCCAGGTCAATTCCTCCTCTGTCTGATCAGGAGTTGGGAGGTTTGGGGGGGAACCCAGGCCCGCCCTCTATCCTGGGGTTCCAACCCAGGGCCCTGTGGACTGCAGCTATCTAGAGTTCTTCCTGGTACAGCTGCATGACAGCTACAACTCCCTGGGCTATTCCCCATGGCCTCCTCCCAACATCTTCTTTATCCTTACCACAGGACCTTTCTCCTGGTGTCTGATAATGCTTGTACTTCTCAGTCTTCCAGCAATGTCTTCTCACTCTCAGCTCCTAGTACCTCATGCTCCCAGCTCCTCACATGCACACTACATACTGAAGTGAGGTCCTTTTTAACTCAGGTGCCCTGATTAGCCAGTCTGTCCTAATTGATTCTAGCAATTTCTTCTTAACTGGCTCCAAGTGTCCTAATTAGCCTGCCTGCCTTAGTTGGTTCCAGCAAGTTCCTGCTTGTTCTGGAACTGCCCCTGTTTCCTTTCCCAGGGAAAAGGGTTCTATTTAATCTGGGACTAATAGATCTGCCTTCTAACACTCTCCTGTAGCCATCTGGCCTGACCCTGTCACAATACCTATTACAAACGTTTTTATTTGGTCTTTAGAGTAACTGGCTTTAGTCAACACCATTCAAAGATAAAATTACAGTATTTCTTATTTTCATGGCAATTCCAAAGATAATCCATTAAGTAACAGAAATGCTTTTTTTGCTTTCTTTGTTGGAGTTACCCCTATGACCGCAATTTAGCATGTACATGTTTTGCATCAGAATTTGATTCTTTCTTTTTCACACCTCTTACCAGAAGGTTGAACTTGGTTGTACTCTGATTTTTTGGTTTACTCAGCTTTTCAAGGTTTTATTCTCATGCGTTCCATTCCTGTAAAGCAGTATTTCCCAAACTTGGGATGCCGTTTGTGCAGGGAAAGCCCCTGGTGGGCCGAGCTGGTTTGTTTACCTGCCGCATCCGCAGAGCCGACCTATCACAGCTCTCAGGGGCTGCAGTTCACTGCTCCACTGCCTCAGCCCGCACCGCTTCCAGTAGCCTCTATTGTCCTGGAGCGGTGAACCATGGCCACTGGGAGCTGCGATTGGCCAGACCTGCGGACACGGCAGGTAAACAAACCAGCCCAGCCCACCAGAGGCTTTCCCTGAACAAGCGGCATCCCAAGTTTGGGAAACACACACACACACACACACACACACACACACCAGTCCTGCTCCTGAACCTCATTTGCTAAACCCTATATCCACTGTTGCTTGTGCTTAGGACCGAAAGTGAAATATGAATTCAAAGAGGCTGCAAAAGAAGCAGAGGTTGAAATATAACTTCTAATGGGATGGGAAGGGAGGAGATATACCAATCTTAAAACCTTTTAAGATGACACTGATGCCTAATTAAGCATGCAAAAGTCAGGAGATACCAGATTCAAGTCTGCACATGCAAATTCAAGGCTGTATATGCAACTCTGCCTCTTTGGGTATGTATTGTGATACAGGCTTTAGTTATGCAATAAAATATTTTTATCTGAAACCTTAAATATACATGCATAGAAATAGTTTGCTAGTGACCTGAGCAAGTGGGAATAAAATGAAAGGATTAGTTCTGCTTGTGTTTACAGTGGGTTCTTTTCTGTGTGTTGTGATATGGTAGTTCCATCACCACTGAGCCATATCATGAGCTGTACAAAATACCTAACAGTACTAAAATTAAGAATGCATTTTGAAATATTGTATTTTATATTTTAAATGCATTTCCCTAGTATGAACCAGTGAATGTTTGCTTTATTGTTTCTTGCATATTTAGATGTAATAAAAAGAAAAATTGAAACACTGACAAACCTAGCCAAAACTTCACCTTTCTGTGACCTCATTCACTTACTCAGCTGTCTTCTCATTCTAGTCTGCCAGACATACCTTCTTTTCTGTTCTTGTTTCTGTGACTTCCTACACTTAGATGTTGCTGGCTTTGCTCTTCTGTTTGTGCTTCCCTAACAATCAAAAACTCTCTTCTTCCAATCTACTCCCTCTTTAAAAATTGCCTTCAAACCAGTTGCATAATGTTGGCATGTAGGAACATGACTGTGTGACTGCTGGTCCCACAAAATTGAGTTGTATAAGTTTTATATAGGCCACAGAGTTAGGGAACGTGTGGAAGTAGTATATAGAAAATGTTTAGCATGTGGTGGATATGTAATTAAAGTACATTAAAATATTTGTCATGTAGCAAGGACTAATATTAATTTGTCCTATTTTTTGTGTGACCCTTGTCTCCATAATATTTAAATACCTCAAAACTTTAATGAATTTACACTCTCAACACTTGTAGAGTAGGGAAGAGACAATATCCCCTTTTTACAGATTAGGAAATGAGGCAGACAAACTAAATGATTTAACCCAAGCTCACACAGGGAATTATGTGGCATGGTTGGGAACTGAACCCAGGGCTCTATGTCTGAATTCAATGCCTTAACCACATGGCCTTCCTTTCTACATCAAGGAACTTTGAAAATATGAGATTTTCTTTGTGTTTACCATATCCATATGTTAGTCCTAATGGTCTAATTATCCCCTAGTCTATCACGATATTAAGTATAGTTCCAGTTTCATTTGCAACATGTACTGCTTGAGAGCCTTCCCCCAATACAGCCTGCTTTTCATCCATTATGCTATTGCACTACTCTAAAATGAAGCACCAGTTAGAATTAGCTGACCTACAGTATAACTCATGAATGTTTCTTTCAGTGATATCCTTTAACATGATGCCACCCACTGATTTGAACGAATGCTATAGATTAGACTAAGTTCCAGCTGGGCCACCAGAATCCCAGTGCAGGTGAAGTCAATGTTGACAAGTTCATCTACATAGGCTGCATCCAGAGTTCAAACTGTCACAGCAAACCAGATGTTCTTCAACAAACAGGTCTTGCTGCCTCCTGCATGAAGTCCGTGTCTTGCTAATGGATGCAAAAAAGTCTTTGAGTTGAGGCAAAGTTCAGGACTTGTCAAACCTGTGTACTAGCTGTATGGCTTTACATCTCAGAAACCTGGACCATCTTACAGGCAGTATTGGAGGGCTAGAGGCATTCCATATGCACTATCCATGCCAATGCTGAGTATAAAGTGGTTTGATTTTGTGCAAAACGTCATGATTTCGCAGAGATCTGGCCTTCCTCCAGTCAATCATATAGAAAAGTGGCACTGTGTGCTCTTTGGCTATGTGAAAAGGATGGACAAAAACATTCCAGAATACCATGCTCTCAAAGTCTCCTTTGACACATCTTGACCCTGCCTGGCATTGCCTACAGGGCCACCCAAGAGATTTGTGGATTCACAGGAGTGAACTGGATCTGGAAACTTCACCACATGATGCCGGGTGCGACACCATCAACTGTGATTACTTTGACTGGTACAACAGTCCTTAGTAGACGATGCATGGATGATGATGATGATGATATAGATTAGATAAATTCAGTGGTTAACATTCTGTACTTTCCCTCTCTGTGACAGAACCTGAGGTTCAGATTTTCTTTGTTCCAGTAATATAGCTTGCTACTCAGCCGACAGGTCTGCTCCATCTCTAATTAACATAGTTGTAGCTAAATTGATATTGATTGTTAGTGATTGATGCTAACCTTCATACTTAAGTGAATTTACAGTAGATGCATATATAAAGGTAAGCACTTTCAAAATTAATCTCTAAGAAGCTGTGAAAAGAGTAAGGAAGAACAAATGTCATTGTAGTGGTCCCCTTAAGAATCATTGACAAAATTATTTCTTAAATTCTCTTCTGCTTTTGGATATGTGATTATGTATTTTGACAACATTGGTGTTATGCCCAGATATACATGTTTACCTACAGATTTAGCAAGTTCTGGAGGTCTTCATACTTTTAGCCCTCACAACTAGTCAGATTAGGGTTGTATCTTTTTGCACAATATTTTGTGTGTAAAAATATTTGGTATTAACTACCAGGCAATTTTTATTCTTTCTCATGGCTGTTAAACCTCATAACAGAAGAAGGCAGCTGTAGCAAAGCAAAATTGTATTTATGACCTAAGAAGACGACAATATAAATTCCTGGCAGGTAGCGTTTATAACATATGCTGACAAGTAAATCTTTGTTTATGACTGGGATGGCCGAACAACCCAAAATGTTTGTCAATAAAGGGTTTTATAATCATATGAAACAAAAATCCCTTATAACATCCTGAAAGCTGAATTTAACTGGATGATGCTTTATTATTTTTTGTAATAGATGGTGCCTTTGGCATGAATAAGATTTATGTTAGTCAAATGAAAGTGCATGCAATGAATACAGAAGTGTAACTCTCAGTACCTGCACAACAAACCTAATTAAGTGATGTCTCATTGAAGATGATTTAAATAAAAGATAATGAAGCAAATCACATGAAATATATTTAACATAATTTTTTCTGAAAGAATAGGAAAGGTCATTATAATTAGGGAAGTAGTCTTCCATGTTGTTAAACTATTTTTTAAACTAATTTATAACTCTGAGTTTAAAAAAAGAGTAAAAACAAAACAAAATGGATAATCATCTAAATGTATTTTTGCTTGCTGGGCCCAGAAAAGGAAATCTTAGAGGCACTTTATCTAGAGATGGGATTGAACCTTACATCAAATCTGAAACTTCCACGAATGTCGAACAATTGCAGGTTCAAATCCAAAGTTCACCACTCATACCTCTTTATTGGACTGATGTTAGCCAAAACCCTCAATTTTAGAAATATTTTCATATGGATCTGATTCTGGATGTAAACTTCATAACTAGGGACCTTCTCTAATTTTAATAAATGTTCCATCCAGTAGCATGTGTTGTGAAGTCAATGGGACTAAAGCGTGTCCTTAAGTGCTTTCCTGAACTGGGAGAGGAACCTGTGTGCACAGAGCCAGAACCAAGTCCTACACAACTTAGGCAAAACTCCCAATAAGTCATGAAAATCAATGGAATTTTGCCTGAGTTCAGGCATGGAAGGTCAGAATCATAATTAAAGCTCTGACATTTTGCTTGTTGTTGCACCCATTCTTGACAGGAGTGGAAGTGGTAATAAGATGGCTGTAAAAGTTTGCTCTAAGACATTTACAATCTTAGTAAGAGAGCAGTTGTTAATGATTTTTGTTTCTTTCCTGCACATGCTCACCTAGAAATTAAAAATTTGCACATGATTACTCTCTGTCAGAATCTAATTTATAATCAGTCTGATTTAAATTTTTAAAAGATTTGGCCAAAATAATTTTAACTCGCAATTCCATATTTTCACACTGATGGAGAATCTACCTCCCATACAGGTGAACAAAGAGGGGTTAACTTCCCTGGAAGTGGCCCAGGGAAACAGCAGTGCATCTGAAGAAGCAGACCTATCTACTTAATATAGGGTCCCAGGGCCAGAACCCAGTGTAGAAAGTGGGCCTGGGTTCTGCAACCAGACCCAAGGAAGGTTTGTGAAAATCCAGTGTAAGGGCTGCTGAGCCTGGGGCTGAAATTGGAGCTTTAAGACCAGGCTGAAGAATAGCCAAGAGGCTGCTGAGATGTTTTTTGGGTTTTCGTTGTGCTTTTTGTTTGCTTCAGAAGAGGTGGAAATTAATCATAACCTGGCCAGAGGGCCAAGTTGAGAGAAGAAGCAGACCATAACAGGCCTGGAGCAGTGGTCACAAGGTTTATTACAGAGGACAGAGCCTCTACACCACACCCTGCCAGAAGGGGGTATTCCAGCGGTGAATCTACCCTTCCATATCCATGTACAAACATTTTATCCACCAGTTTCCATAAGGAGGCTTACTACACCTATTTTGCATTCTAAATACATAATGACAGAAGGCTCCATCAGGAGCTAACCTATGTACCTGTCCTCAAGAGTGAGGGAGTGTAGGGAGGGGATCCCTTGCTCACCTGGTCAGATTACACACATGACAGGTCATGGAATTGCAGGGGAAATGTAGCCTTTACAGAACAGTGGGCACAGGTGGGAGCTGGCAGCATCTTGATTCAGCTGTGTTGACCAGAATATTGGAGAAGACAGAGCCAGTGTGGGGAGGGAAGTAAGCTGCACAAGGGAAAAGGTTAGCTGCCCCCATAGAGAAAGGGAGATTCAGAGACTGAGTTGGGGATTTGACTTAAAATTAGTTCTCTGGTCTGTTCTTGGGGCACCACAACTTAACTGAGATCCCCCGCAAAGTGCCAAGGTAGCACTGGGTACTGGACGGCCGCTTACCAACCCTCTCCCATACACTCTCATGTAGTCTTCCAGAGCTCCAGACAGGGCCATTGCTTCTCCCTAATGCTTCAGAGATTTATCCTCCTCCTGCCCTATCATACCATAGTCTAGAAATAGTTAATTCCCTGGTCATTAAAGTTTACGGACAGAAGGACTCATTATGATTATATGGCTTATAGCTCTGTGACTGCTGAGGTGCCTATAACACTAGATAGTCTTTACACTGATATCCTCTGGAACTCTTGAGCAATTATTCTATGAGGTTCATGCACTTTGTATAGGAAACTCCTGTGAGTAACCTTTCTACCCATGAAAAAGTATTCTGGGATGCTATGTGCCTGATTTCATGTCTGGTGTTACCTTTATATCTCCCAACCCTTCTCTTTCCCTTCATGATGCATTTTTAACTGAATTGCGGTCAACTCTACTGTAGATTAAAAAATCAAAAGTAATTTGTACCAGTGTATAGAAGAGAGAACTGGCATTGTGAGACAGCTGTCAATACTTCATTCACGGTAGTAAGAAGTGAAAATCTGTTGTGAATCAAAGGTCATTAAGAACAAAATACTGGAATGGAAACAGTTTCCAAGCAGAAAAAGTCTTCTGTTTTTCATTTCTCACCATGTTGTTTGCTCAGTGAAAGACACATTTGGCAAAGAAGTGACTCTCAACAGGGTCTGTAGTGCAGGTGCTTAATTGCCTAGGACAATCACTTGTCTGTGAAATAAGGCACTTAATGGTACTGTAGCTTCAGCTGGTTTCTCCAAATGGCCATAAGAATTACCATTAGGCCAAAGGTACCTAAAATGCTTTTAGTTTTCTGCAGGAAGCATAAAATGGTTTTCTGATTAATATTGTATAATTGAAGGTTACTACATAAATGTTCCATTATGCTGTGGAGCAGAAAAGATTAACTGCCAATTATCTATTGGTTGGTATGTTTAAACTCTAAATCGTAGATGGGCTTGATCTGCAAAATATGGATCAGGGTCTGAAATCTATCCTTTATGTTCCTACTTTCTGGTTTGTTTGTTTTTTAATTATTCCAGGTGCTGGTTCAGTCCTTTATTGAAATAGACCATACTTATATCATTCTGATTGAATTTCATTTCCAGATTTCAGAACCTCCTACAACACAACCACACTTCAAGAGTGTTTGCTTCAGGTTTCCAATTTCAGGTCAATCTATCTCTTCTCTATAGACTACTTTGAATGCTGCAGTAAGGGCATTTAGTGTATTACTATTTTTCAAGTGTCTTGTACTGGGTTTGTATAGTTATGCATCACAACTAAAGTACTGTGCAGGAGGAGTGGGATGATGTGAATGCAAAATCTCCTTTTTAAATAGAGTATTTAAAGATATCTAATTAGTTACCATTCAGTTATATCATGAATGTTAGTAATTACCACAGTTAAGATGTCATTATGCCTTCTAATCTAACTCCTGCTCATCACTTGCTGCAACATTCACCTTTGGGTTGACACATACTGTCCTCAAGCTCTCCAGCTCACTTAAAGTTAGTTCTGATCTGAAATCAGGCCTAGAGTATCCGTGTCAGCTGTAGAGAAGCAATCTACAATTTGATTTGCTGAAGGCAGATTCTGGCAGAGACCTTGAAGCTAATTCATTTTTCAGGTAAGGGTTCAGTTCAATGACCCTGATCTTCAGCTATATATATATATATGAAAGTAGGTGATGTAGGTCCAATTTCTTATTAGACTATTTAATTGGAGCTGATCTGTCAAAGAGTTAAATTTGGTATCACAATTACTGAAGTTTAGGTTAACAACAAAGCTAAAGTTTTTGATGTTTTCCCAAAATAAACTGAAAACAGGAAAAAACTACACTCTAAATGTCTCTAGATTTAACTTTTATTGATCATGTAGTAATGTGCATGAATATTTATCCAGTGATTAGTCAATCCATGGAGATTATAAAACATGATTACTTCCTAGTTGAGCTCTAATTTGACTACTTTATATCTTTTCAGCCGATTTAATAATCATAAACAATAAAGCAAAGAAAGCTTCTTTGCTGGCAGAGCACTTGAATCATTCTATATGTCCAAGGGCATGGGTCCCAAGGCGAGACCATTTTTCACCTAATCTATTTGAAAAAATAAACAAACTAAACATGGGCATTTTAAAGCACACATGAAAAGTGCACATTTGCTCTTATGCCTTTCCTCTTAAAGCTGGCATCATATGCAATATAAATGCTTCAGACACCAGACTAGGAGCATTGTTTTAAATAATAACTAGAGGGAAGAGTGCCATCTGCTGAACAACCTAACACCATTTCTTAAAGCACCTAGTTTTCTTTCCTTTGTGATCTCTCATCCAAAGGCTGACAAAGCCTAACTGCTTACATTGTAAGAACTGATTAGATGAAAGCACAAGATGGTATGGTTTCAAGAAAGTAGATAGCTGAGAGTCTGAAGAAAAATCTGCCTAATAAAGCAAAAATTACATGTTTCTTCTTAATATTTTAGCATATTCTCTCTCTTCTACCCCCTACTCCCTTAAAGTTGTTTGTTTATAAAGGATTCTTTATTTTACATAGAAGAAAAGATTGGAAACACTGGTAGAGAAAGTACTAGTGCATTCTGAGAGTACCGCAGGTAAAGATAACAGCGCATCCATGTGTAGTAACCACTTAAACTGTAAAGAGACCATATCTTAGTGCACATACAAATACTTCACAGAGTTGAGTGATTGAATACTTAAAACATGATGATTCTATTTTTTGTTTTCAATCTCTCCTGCTGGCGTCTTTTCTTCTCTCTGTGAGTGACTCAGTCATGCTGCCTGGGAAGACTTTTTATGTTGATTGTTTAGAGGAAAGGTATGTACTCTGTCCTTGTCTCCAACATTAATGCTGCACTATCAACACATTGCCAGACTAGTCCAGCTAGTGAAGCAGCAATGGAAATTTGCCATCTGGGTATTTATCCATTTTTTCTGAAGACAACGGATGTGACCTACTACACTGAGAAAAGAGCTGTTACCACCATAGTTATAATTCCCAACACATATGGTAGAGCTGCAACTACAACCACAGGCTCACAAAAACAGCATTCTCTTCCCACCAAGACAATAAGTGTATCGGCTAGCCAGATCATTTAGAAAAGGGAGGTTGGTTTGCGTTTTCTCTTGTTTACTATATGAGTGGTCTTCAATGGAAGATATGCAGATTTCTGGCCACTTCTATAAATATACAACTTAGTTAATGACTGACTTAGCTAATGTTGAGACTCATTATGCTAATAGTCACTGTAGTTAATCTATCCAGTTGTAGAATTATTGTCTCACCATAAGTTAACTTTACTGAAAGAGCAGTAAATTAATTGTGTGTGAGGCATTTCACTTTTGCTGTAAATGAGATGCTGTTCACATACTTTGTCCTTTTCTATTCCAATTCATGTCAGAATATGTGTACAATGTGGAAAAAGTGGTTACTTAATAAGGATTCAGCTATTCACATCTCACCATTAGCAAATTAAAAACTACATGAATGGTCTCCTAATTTCTACCCTGCTTCCCCCACTTTTCTATACTAGTCATGTATTTTATGTGTCGTATTGATACTTGACACTCAATTCTTTGTAAACAACTAATAAGTTATGGTGAATTGATGTCAAAGATAAATCATTAGCTATCTGCTTACATAGTAAAGATGACTCATTTGCTTCTCACCATGAATTGGACTTCTGTTTGAGTCGCAGTTCTTTTTAGAAATTAACTGCAGTACATAGGCTATTAATAATGGCAGACTATCAATCCAGCTTTTTGGTTCCAGCTCTCACTGTTAATAATTAAAGGCATTGGGGAGTTATATTCAATAGTTAGCTAATTGTTCACTGACACCTCCATAAAAAAAAACCTTGAGAGCTTTACTGAACATAAGAACGGCCGTAGTGGGTCAGACCAAAGGTCCATCTAGCCCAATATCTGTCTACCGACAGTGGCCAATGCCAGGTGCCCCAGAGGGAGTGAACCTAACAGACAATGATCAAGTGATCTCCTGCCATCCATCTCCATCCTCTTACGAACAGAAGCTAGGGACACCATTCTTTACCCATCCTGGCTAATAGCCATTTATGGACTTAGCCACCATGAATTTATCAAGTTCTCTTTTAAACATTGTTATAGTCCTAGCCTTCACAACCTCCTCAGGTAAGGAGTTCCACAAGTTGACTGTGTGCTGCTGATAGAATCTTTTCTTTTTATAACCGTGCTGCTTATTTCATTGGTATAATCTAGTTTTGATTAATGGGAATAAGTCTAATTTTCTTATCCACTTCAACATCACTCAAGAAATTTTATATCCTCTAATCATACCGCTTGCTGTCTCTTTCAAGCTGAAGAGGCCTAGCTCTTAAATCACTCCTCATATGGGACCTCTCAAACCATCAAACCTTTGGCTCACTTTCTGAACTTTTTAGTTGTAAGATAATATTTTTGAGCGAGAGACCACATTTACAGGATTCAGGAATGGGTGATACATGATGATTATTACAGGGAAAATATATTCTTAGTCATTAACCTATCCCTGTTATGATTCATAACATATATTTGCTTTTTGAACCGCTCTGACGATGCTGGACATCTTGAGAACTAACACGTGATCAAGACCTTTTCCTGATCGGTAGCAAATTTGCTCATACAATATTGAGGTATTGTGGGGGTATTAAGTTTTTCATATTCATTCTTTACATTTATCCACTAAAATTCAATTTCAATTTATGTTGCCCATCACTTATTTTGTGAGATCTTTTGAAGTCTCAGTCTCATTGATTCTTAACTATTGAATGTTTAGTCCATTGAACTTGCACCATCAGACTTTAACCAACTGTCTCCAGATAATTTAATGAATAATTGTAATAGGATTAGTCAGTACGATTGGGGCAATCATAGATAGTAAGAAGAAATTTAATATATCATGTTGTTCCCTGTCTTTTAACCAGTTCCCAATCCATGAAAGGACCTTCCCTTTTATCCCATGACAGCTTAATTTATGTAAGAGCATTTGGAGGGGGACCTTGTCAAAGGCTTTCTGGAAATCTAAGTACACTATGTCCACTGGATCCTCCTTGTCCACATGTTTGTTGACCCCTTCAAAGAACTCTAATAGATTAGTAATGTTTGTCCCTAATGCGGGTACGGGTAAATTTTAATTGAGAGAGGAAAAATTAAAACCAGACAAATTAAAACTTCAAAACACCAAAATAAACGTGGCCGTTTATTAACAGGGAGAAAATCACAACTTGGGCTGGGGAGGAGCACTTTTATCAACTACCAGTACTATTAGAACAAGAAACATTCACACAACTTGAAGCAATCTATTTACATTCATCAACAAGGAACCAGATAATTAAAAATTAACTGCTCTTTTAAGAAGCAAAATAAATACACTAAATTAAATGAACTGTGTGAAAGTACACCAACAATGGCTATTAATACAACAATTCAACTTTTCATATGCTGTATACACACACTTTATACCAAATAACAATATACAGTTCTGCAGAAGAGACTAAGCAAAGCACAGAATATTTACAGAAAAATTAGAAAGCACGTACCGTATTCTAGGCGCAGCTGACCAGCAGTACAGACACCAGAAGCATACCGAATCCATAGGAGATAACTTTGAAAAATAAATGTCATGTCCCGAGCCGGCTATATCCGGAGGAGACCCCTAGCTGAAGGGTTGATCAGGTCCTTCAGTCAGTGCGTGGATACTCCTGCAGATTCTGGCATGAGGCATGGTTTTATTCAAAGGCTCTTTTACACTTGTCAAAATCTGATTGGTCCCTAGCTCCTTCACCTTCCAGGTGCCGAGCTGGCGCCCTCTACGTAGATAGAATCTGCACACGGCACACTAGAAGCTACTAGAAGCTGCACCCAGCACACTAGCATGGTTTTGCACATGACCCTAATCTGATCATTTGAACTGAACTACGACTGGTCAGATTGGACCCCTTTGCTCGCTGAACGCTGGTATTATGCACACAGCACTAGCCTGACCCTAGGTGACTCGGCAAAAAGAGCGGGAAAATGCACATGGCACTACAATGTTGCACACCGCTCCTTAAGGTAGCACACAGCACCACGGTGTTGCACATGGTACCAGTGTGACCTTTAGATGACTGACAATTGGCCATACAGACACCATGTTAGAACAGAGGCCTTAGGGCTGCGACAAGTAAGACATGATTTCCCTTTACAGAAATTATGTTGACTATTGCACAACAGTTTTTGTTTTTCTATGTGTCTGATAATTTTATTTTTAACTATTGTTAGACTAATTTGCCTGGTACCGACGTTAGACTTACCAGTCTGTAATTGCCGGGATCACCTCTAGAGCCCTTTTTAAATATTGGCGTTACATTAGCTAACTTCCAGTCATTCGGTACCGAAGCTGATTTAAAGGACAGGTTACAAACCTTAGTTAATAGTTCTGCAACTTCACATTTGAGTTCTTTCAGAACCCTTGGGTGAATGCCATCTGGTCCCGGTGACTTGTTAATGTTGAGTTTATCAATTAATTCCAAACCCTCCTCTAGTGACACTTCAATCTGTGACGGTTCGCTCAGATTTGTCACCTACAAAGGCCATCTCAGGTTTGGGAATCTCCATAACATCCTTAGCCATGAAGACTGAAGCAAAGAATCCATTTAGTTTCTCACAATAACTTTATTGTCTTTAAGCGCTCTTTTTGTATTTCGATCGTCAAGGGCCCGCACCACTGGTTGTTTAGCAGGCTTCCTGCTCTGATGTACTTAAAAACATTTTATTACCACCTTTGGAGTTTTTGGCTAGCCATTTCTTTAAACTCCTCTTTGGCTTTTTCTATTAACTCTTGCACTTAAGCTGGAGTGTTTGTGCTCCTTTCTTTTGCCTCACTAGGATTTGACTTCCACTTTTTAAAGGAAGTCTTTTATCCCTATCATAAGCTAACTCCTAAATCTGGACCTTAGGCGTCCAGAAATCTGGGTGCTTGCATGAACCCTTCTAAGCTTAATTACCAGCTTAGCTTGGATCTGGCTGCACATCCAAAAATTCAGGTTTTGGCTCCTCTGGTCTCCAAAACTTCCTGGAGGGACCCAAGACTCAGAGACTCTGAGTCTCACAACAAAAGGGAAATACCCACTTCCCTTCCCCTCTCTCTCCACCCAGACTTTCTCTCTGGGCTAACCTGGGAGTACTGATGCAATCTCTTTACATCACAATACCAGAAGCATGTCTCCTCTATTCACAAAGAGACCAACCCAAATACAAGGAAACAGAAAAGATTCTATCTCTCGTCCCCCCTACAAATTCCCTGGTGCTGCAGAGTTTCACCTCGTAGATCTAACACAAGAGAATTCCCTCCCTTCGTTCCTTAGAGCCTACGCAGAGAGAAAAAACTCAAACAAGTCTTAAAAAGAAACTTTATATAAAAAGAAAGAAAAAAGACATAGAATAATATCTCGTGCATAAGTGACAATACAGGGCTATTGCTTATAAGAAAAATATGAATAAACACGTCTGATTCAAAAAGATATCCAATTTGAGAACATTCAAGCAGCTACCCACATGTAAATACAACCAAAACAATAAAGCTATATTGTTTTTCTACCTGTATTACAATTTGGAAACAGAAAATTAGAAGATAGAAGAACCTTCTCATAGGTGAGAGACAGACAAAGACTCAGACCAAAATTCTCCCTAAGTTTGAAAAATTGTTTTGGGTTCCTGATTGGTTCTTGGTCAGGTGTTTGTGTCCCTTTGTTAACCCTTTACAGGTAAAAAGAAACATTAACCCTTAGCTATCATTTATGACAATCCTCACTGTTTCTTTTTACATGGTTGTTAAGCCATGGTGACTCTTTTGTAGTTCTTGCTATATGTTTTTAATTGGTGGTATAGCATTGAAGTTGGCGCTCTATTATGGTGTCTTTGAAAAGGGCCATTGCACTGGCAGGGATTTCACTTTAGTCACTGTACATTTTAACTTTTGTTTAACTAAGCCTAGATCAAATTTTTGTGTGTAGTTCCCCCTTTTGAAATTAAATGCCACAAGTGTTGGGCTGTTGAGGTGTTCTTCACCACAGGGATGTTGAATGCTATTGTATTATGGTCACTATTCTCAGCAGTCCTGCTATAGTTACCTCTTGGACCAGCTCCTGAGGCTCCACTCAGGATTAAATCTAGAGTTGCCTCTCCCTTGTGGTTCCTCTACATGCTGCTCCATGAAGCAGTCATTTAAAGTATCAAAAAAAATTATCTCTGCATTTCGTCTGAAGTGAAATGTTCCCAGTCAATATGGGGATAATTGAAATCCCACTATTATTGGGTTCTTAATTTTGATAGCCTGCTCTAATTTCCCTTAGCATATCATCATCACTATTACTGTCCTGATCAGGTGTCGATAATAGATCCTAAAGTTTTTATTAGAGCATGAAATTTCTATCATAGAGATTCTATGGAACATGTGGATTCGCTAAGATTTATTCATTTGAATTTTACATTTTTCTTTGCACATATAGTGCTCACTCCTCCCCTGATGACCTGTTCTGTCCTTACGATATATTTTGTACCCTGGATGATTGTGTCCCGTTGATACCTTCTGTCCACCAGGTTTCTGTATATCACAAGGCACTCTAGTTCACCTATCTTATTATTCAGACTTCTAGCATTTTGTTACAAACACTTAAAACTGTTCGGGCCTGTTTATTTGTCTGCCCTTTTCTGATGTGCCAGATTCTTTTTTATGTGACTGTTTATCATCTGATCTAGCCCTTACATTATCCTCTTCCGTCCTCTGCTCCTGACTATAACCTGGAGATTCTCTATCATCAGACTCTCCGCTAAAAGAAGTCTGTGTCCGATCCACATGCTCCTCTGCAGCAATCGGCTTTCCCCCATCTCCTATTTTAAAAACTGCTCTACAACCTTTTTATTGTTTAGTGCCACCAGTCTGGACATCAAAGCTATTATTTATTTTGGATCCATATTTTTATATCCCTTGATACAAAAGATGGAGGAAAATATCTCTCCTGTTCATTGATATAGACTGGTCAACTGCCTTCCATAAATCAAAAATGTTGTTCCCTAATTCCTGTCCCCAAAAGGATTTTAAAAAATAGCAAAAGCCCTAAAAAGGCGACCCCTTAATACAAGCCTGGTAATGCACAGGAAACACTGAAGAGAGATTACTCCGAGAGAGCATGTCGCCAGTCTAGTTTGGATGTAATAAAATAAGTAGCAGGCATTGACCAGTCATGACTGAGATGCATTTAAAATGTGTATAGTGTAGAAGTGACAATTCTATTTTAATAAAGAGGAACATTCTTTGTATGAATTTGCCAGCATGTGTGTTTTTCATTGTCATAATTAGCAGAAACAAACAGGAGATAAATTTTTATCTGAATGTCAGCATGGTGTGTAAAGAGTTGGGTTGTCCATTTTCCCTACTAGAGATAATTATATTAAGACAAAAATATATTTAGGTTTCCTTTACATACATGGAAAATCACGTGTTTGCTGTTTTGACCAACAAATTTCCATTACTTACTGCAGCATTATATAATAATGACCCAAAATACTATGGGTGAAATTCGGGCCACACTGAAGTCAATGGCAAAAACTTCATTGACTTCAGTAAAGTCAAAATTCCATTGTATGGCTCAAATCCTGTACCTTACTGAAAGGAAATCTCTATGGAAGTCACTAGGAGTTTTGAAAATTTCCTACCTCCTTCCCCCTAAAAACAGAAAGATGATTGTAATTTTATCTGTCCTCCTATCCGGTAAAATAAACAAATATTGACAAAGTAATAGAATGATGAGCAACAAGCAATATGGGCTTATATATAGTCTAAACAATGGCCCACTGAAGTCAACAGAAAGCCTCCCATTGACTTTATGGATGTGACCCACTAAAGAACAGGTTTGCCAAACTTTATTCGTTTGTTTGATATAAATATACAGTTAGTAGATTAAAGGAAAGTTGCATATAAAATATTTATAGTTTAATATATACCATTTGACAATATTTCTCTCAATTATTTTAAATAGGAAAGGAAATCACATAAAGCTAGGTGGACTAAAAACTATCTGCTGCATTATGAATAAAGGATGCACAGGGGCTGGGGATTTAAAATTTGCACTATTTTGAAGATTCTGCGATTCTCTGATGAATTCTTCATTAATGAGTGAATATACGTTACATACATGAAAATGTATTGCACAGGTTACAGGAGGGCAACTAAATGATTCTCAAATAAAATTAATTTTATTTTTCTTGCCCATCAGAACATTATATTGTCTAAACTTTCAGTGGTACAGAGCAGTGTTTTTCAGTGGCCAGCCCCTGAGATCTCCCTGACACAGTTTAAGAAGGCAGCATGCCAGTCCCTGGTATCAAAAAAAGTTGAGAACACTGGTATAGAGCACCGACTGTTATCATTACTTCAGTGGAAGCAGCAGTTGCTTGTATTTCCAAAAATAAGGCCATACATTCTTTTGGTAAAGGGGGAGGGAGTTGTGGGTTAAGTAGCCAGATTAAATATTATTACATTACATACTATGTGTTTTTGCTAGAAGAACCCTTATGGTATCTGGCATTCATACTGCAGAAATCCTTAATGCAGGGATCCATATCACAGTCAGGGTATGTCTACCAGCAAAAAAAAAAAAAAAAAAAACCCCCAGC
>NC_133773.1:40130849-40197702 GCF_003597395.2 Chelonoidis abingdonii
GATCCCAGCTGATTAGAGCCGTAACACAGCCAAATGATTGAATCAGGTCACTTCACTCGCTGTGGTCTTTTTGAAAGAAAACAGATCTTAATATGCCTTCTTAAGCCACTCAAGAAAATGGTTAAGAAAGCTCTTAACCGTAAGTATTTTAACCACTTGAGGCGCATGTTTATCGTATGACAAATTTGCAAACAATATACAGTAGCAATAATCATAATTCCCTGTCACATTAACGGAAAGCTATTGAGATCCTCAGGATAAGAGCAACTATAATAACATTGTATAGGTATTTTTATGTATGGCGTGAGGATTAAGAGCTACAAATTTAAAGATATAGTGATAGAAAAATTAATCTAAAAGGAACTCACTCTTAACAGTTTAATATACTCAATTAACGATTAATTGCCTCAGAAACTATTAGTAATTATAAAAGATCCTAGTTAATCCTTTTTGGCATTAATAATATTAGCTATTCAAATAAGACCAAGTATAAATGAATGTTCTTCATTACTTTAGATTGTGAAATGATAGCACCTCCAATGTTAAGGATAGATTATTCCTCTCATACCTGTACCGATGAAGCCTGCTTCACAGTTTCAATTAAGTGTCCTAGTTCTTATTATATTTATCAGAGGGTAGCATATAGTACGTCTGTAACCAACCCAGCAACGATTCTGTGCACCGTTACAGACTTAACGAGAAGTTTTGGAGAATGAGCTTTCGTGGTTGACCATACCTCGGCTTGTCGTGTGTGAGTGCTCTTTGTTGCTAAACAGTCTTCGGCGTGTGTTTTTACTGCTTCACTTGATCATCATTACAGCCTCGCCTCATTTCAAGTCTGTAGCTGTTGTCTCTGTGGATTACAAGCATGAAGTAGTCTTCATTAACGTCCTCAAACTTACCCATCTCGGCCCTTTATCCGCGGTAGGAATATTGTCTTTCATTGGAGGAATATGTGTTGTGGTTATTTTGTTTTTGTTTTTTAACCTGAGAGTCTCTTATGTCGCACTCCTAAATAGAGCATCGACGTCCATCAGTTCACGTTCCCAAATGAAGCTGGACATGCCATATACGATGTCATAAAATACTATGGAAATGTAGATCAAATTGCTCTGCCAGCATACAACCTGTATCCCTTATTTATTACGGCCCAACAAGTATGCTTTCGAATCTGAATCAGGCGAACTTCCAAAAAAGACCATAAGAAATGGAAGTTTAGAAAGGAACTTTTAACCAAGCTGCTTCATTCGTTTTGTCATGTTTCTTTCCATGTTTCCATGTCTGTTGGCTAGTGCGAACGTCATACCACAGACAAAGGCCCCAAAAATGGTAATCCAGACCTATCTCTGGTGTAAACACCCTTCGAAAATCATGTACCCATTTATGTTATAATAAGAAAATATATTTAGTAAGTATAATAAATCTTCCATTGTGAAATATATTCCCTCAAATATAACTACGCTTACGCGACCGCCTACCCTCGGATAAGTGTGTCAGGGAAATCATCGAACAGATCAAGAAGGGGAAACTCTGGCCAACCTAAAAAAACACAGCTAGTACTCCTTGTCCCACTTGATAGAGTTTTTTAGACAAAATAATAGGGTAATTAACCATTGGGGATTTTCAAGAGCAGGTTAGGCAAACACCCATCAGGGATGGTCTAGATAATACGTAGTCCTACCTTGAGTGCAGGGGACTGGACTAGACGACCTCTCAAGGTCCCTTCCAGTTCTATAATAAACTGTTCCAATGGTTAATTACCCTCATTGTTTAAATAAAAAGTTCTGATGCACAACCTGTTTGTTCTGGTCTCTTTTATTACACTGAGATGAAGATTTACTAATGTGGCTACCAGCTGCACTGAAGGATATTTATAAACATACTGTGCACAATATACCATTTCCTGTAATGAGCAAAATATTTGGGCTTGAAGAATAGTGTGGAAAAAATTGTTATTCATGCAGAGAAAGCAAGCTGCATGTTGTGTAAGCAAAGAGTGATAGAGATTACTGAGGTTCAAGTTCCTTTTCTAGAAGATTTGTAGGCAACTGTAGCAGACAAAGAGGATAAAAGCCTACATTCAGGCTCTCTCAAACAAGGTAAAGTAAATGTGGATTGTTCGTGGATATTGTGGGAAAATGGCCTTTGTTGGAGCTACAGTATTCCTGCGTTTACTCTCTGATGTCTCCATGCATATATTACTGACATCTGTGACAGGCTAGCATTTGCTAAAATGGGAAACATGAATCTTAATGTTTCTCTTCCATATTTATGTAATTAATGGTCAAACAGCATGACTTGGAGGACAGTTTAACAATCCACTTTGTCATACAAGCATTCATTTGAAAACATTTTTGTTTTTAAGCGAAACTGACATGTCATTTTTGTCGAAAGAGCTGATAGTCACAAAAGGAGGGAAGCTTTACCTTGATCCAGTCCAAAATCTGGGTGAAGTTTGCTTAGTTGTGTGCTGTGATTGACTTTTAAATGAGGCCTTCCCAAACTTCACTTTGACAGTAGGCTTGCCTTCTGTCTTGGTTTTAGTGAACAGTCATATATTTGAATTCAAGATTAGCACCTGATGCATTCTCCTTTCCTGATTTCTCCATCCCCCCGCCCACTCCAAGAGTCAGAAACAGTGACCATTGCAAGCTGTTTACAGCACATTTGAGATTTCAAGAGAGTTTTAACCTAGTGCACAGTATTTGTGCTACTTATTTGTTAGGTACACAAGTTGTCTGCCTGGCAATCTTTATTTCCTCATTTCTCAGAGAGGTGGGGCTTTGGCTAAAGAAATGTGAATAGTGGTTTTCATCATTTCTGCAATATTGCAGTCAAAATGACTGCAGAGTGACTTTGTGTGTGCTGAAGACCAAGCTTTACTGGTGAAATGCTCAGCTTCCCGAAAGAACTAAATAACAATTAGCAACAAGTATTTTTCTAAAATGTTTAAAACTTTATTAAAAAGAACTTGTAAAACTACCTGTCATATACCATCTGGTGACTCCCAATGACACAGGGTCCCTTCCATTAAGAATGTTGCTCATTTTCAATAATACTTAACGAATGTGTTGTATAAAACAGCCTCTTTTTTTCTTTTTAATTAAGTAAGCTATCTAGTTTCTTTATATCAAACTATCACTATGGTCTCAGGGTGTCTTAATATTATTGTGTAAATACCCCAGCCAATCTATATTTGACAAAGGACTACAGTAGTGATTATTTTGAAATAGGTACACATACTGTTGTGTGGATAGAGATTTGAGACATCTGGGTCAGAAGAATGGCTTCATTTAAAATGTTTGTACTGTCCTGAAAGTTTATTTTGGTTTCATGGATATTTCCTATACAATCTTAATGGTGAACTGTTTTTTTTAAAAAGCCTTCCAGTCACCAGTTTAAGGTAAGGCTAATAAATCTAAGGAGGCACACTAACAGCACACTTGCTGAATCCAGATTTTGTATGTCTTGCATTTACTTTGAATATTATCCCTGAGGGCAATAACTACAGCATGTATTTTGGAGTAAGTATCTATGCACTGATGCCAGCGAATAAGGAATACAGTTTGAAGGGAATATCATCAGGCATTTTTGATCTCTAAAATGATCCTCTTTTCTGCTTCAGTGTGTTAGTATATAATGAATTCAGTAAGCGAAATGCTGGAGTGCATCACTAATAATCAATACAGGGTTTACTATGTTCTAAGAACTGTAAGCATCTAACCACAACATTTAAAAAGTCCAATATATTTAAATTTTGGCAGAATCTTTTGGAGGGTGTGGGCGGGAAAGGGAGACATAACAAGAGCCAAATCAGTTTGTGACTGTTCTTTGTCTCATGAAGAAAGAATCAAGCTGACTTTCATGATTTTGAAGCAGTGTGCACTTTTTGTAATAAATGTCAAAGAAAATTCGTGGTTCACTGTAACTTATGCAAGATCACATCAAAGCTTTTATTGAAGAAACATAATAAGGAATTATATTAGTCACACTGATTGTGCCAACTGACGTCAAGAATAATTATGGATAGTGAATCAAATGTTTAGGGAAAAATGATTATAGGAATTGACACACACTCTAAAAACTACTTCATTAAATTGGTACTGTGACTTTATCCCACAATCTTAGTACTTTGGTGAGATTTAAGCAGTGGGAGAGGGAAGACTGAGTTTCTTCCTCTTAAATGCCTAGACAGTATGCAAGGTGATTCTTAAGCCTCAGAAAACAAGCTTTAAAAATGGTAGCTTTTCTTCTGAACAGTTGTGACCTATATGACCAATTAAGCAATGCATTTTCCTTGTGGATACTTGAAGTGTAAAACCAGATAAGACTTGAACTCACAAGTTCCAAAACCAGATATTCCTGGATTAAAAGAACTGTGCCTGAGGAAAGAGTAATACAAAATGCAGCATAGTCCTATCTAGAGGGAACAATAATTTCTTCCAGCTCTGCTGAAACCAAAATACTTTTGGATAAATTTAGCAAAAAATAAAATGAATCTTGAAAAGAAAACTTACGCATTTATATGTGTGATGTGGTGTTTGTTCATAAAGCTGTCTGTGATTGGGGGAAAATATTTTGAAATCAATTTATGTACATTTTCTGAATCTAATTAGTATGAACTTTATCTAATTAGGAGTCTTCCTCCCCACCTGAACAGGAAAATGTTCAGAAATGTCTGAGTTGTGTGAACTCCAGTATATTATGAGAAACGCATCACTCATTGAGGTTTATTCTGTAGGAATGATACACATTGGTATTGAATGTATAAGTGACCAAACTCTTCTTTGAGATTGTATTTTGTATATCGTCATGTGGTGATCATATAAAATACAGTCCCGCTCTTCAAAAAACAATTTTTGCAATGTTCTCAGTGATTCTGAACATCCAAACTTTGATGGACTTAAACTTTTGGAGTGGGAATGCTGGTGGGGGATGCCCAGGAATTCTTAGCACATGATTTTGTAAAGAGAATTACCTTGGTTAATATATAAAGAGATTGGGCTTTTCTCAGAATTCATAGTAATGAACAAAGTTATTCTATTTTTTATTATTTAACTTGTATATCCTCTGACATGGACATCTAGTGGATTTGCTGTATTTTTCTATAAGAAGACTTAACAACATAGCGTACATGTAAAGAACAGACCAGGATAAGCAGGTATGAAGGAGCCTTGTTCATATTCTTAACAATATCTGATGGTGCAGGAAGAAATGACTGAGATTCCAATTATACAGTAACTTACCTCTTTGCACTTTGAGATGAGACCAGTAACTTTTTTTTCTTTCCTTATATGCATGTAACAATTAGATTTTTTTTTGTGTACAAATGCTAACTAGAGAAGCATAGACTGCGCCATAGTCTCATTTGCACTAAAGGTCCTGTATACAGTTCTGGTGGAGAAAGGGGGGCTTTAATTACATTTACAATCACATTAATGCCCTTTTACACTTCTCAAACTGGCTTACTGTGGTTCAAGTTGTGGGAGAAGCTTTCAAAAGTTCTTGTAAGATTAAAGTTGGAGAGAAGATTTCATAGAATCGTAGGACTGCAAGTGACTTTTAGAGGTCTTCTAGTCCAGTCCCTTGCACTCAAGGCAGGACTAAGTATTAGCTAGACAATTCCTGACAACTGTTAAATTCCTGCTCTTAAAAATCTCCAATGACAGAGATTCCACAGCCTCCCTAGGCAATGTACCTATGTATTTTCCAATACATAACCATCCTGACAAGAAGTTTTTCCTAATGTCCAAACTAAACTGCCCTGCTGCAATTTAAGCTGATTGCTTCTTGTCTTATCCTATAGGTCCCATACTGTGGCTTTTCATTTGAATTTAAAAATAATTAGCCTCAGTTTCTGTGAATGTTCTAGTGAATAGTTTTACTGGAGGGAGTTTTCATAGAAACAGCAAATATTAGAGAGTATTCACAGTGAACTTGAACGTTGTAGTGCGTGTTTGCACTGAAGAACCCCATACAAGTAGTTCTCACACAGTCAGGGAGTAGACATATACCATGTAATCTATCATATATGTCCAGACAAAAGTGTGAAAGTATTTATGGAAATACAGACTTTTATAAAAACTTGTAAAATTTTGTATCTTAAACGAGTTTCATCTTGATGGCCTTAAAATATTTTTCTTTATCAAGATGAAGATTCTAGAAAATAAGTTGTTTGTCTTATAACCCAGTTCCAAAATAGAAGAATTACTGCGAATTATCTTTTTTGCAAGAAGAATAACGCCATGAGTCATAAGTTCCTATTCATTTTTAATGTTGCAGATGGATTCATGTTGCATGACTGATTATGGAAAAAGAACCCTAGCAATTAGCAAATTTCATATTTTTGAATTGAACTTTGTAAAGTGGTGACAAAATGTCATCACAAGACTCTTTCACCTGGATAAGACCATGCCAGCTTCCGCAAAACTGGTCTCCTGTGTTCAGAATTTTGATACTTTGGGGGAGTCACAAACTTAATCTCTGAGGTATACAAAACTTTTCCAGATTAAGACTAACTCAAAATGATCTAATTCAAACCTGATTGGACCAGACTGCATGGCTCTTAGGTAGAAATTATACTGGATTTGTTCCAAGACCTTGAAGGAAGACTCCATAAATCAGAATAAGTGACATTTGCAAGCCATAAGAATCTAGGGTAAGGGTAAGAGGTCTAGCCTTTTGAGTCAACAGCCCACCTAAGGGAAGAATAACCTTCCAGAATCCCCAGGACTGATTACCTGAGGCAGAGAAATTCACAATCAACAACCAGGCTATCTTTGACCAAACTCTCTCCTTGTACCCAAAGAGGGTGTGGTAGCAAGGAGCCCATTGCATTACTGTTTAGCTTCTTGGCTGCGCTTCTAATTCATATTCTATGAGTATCCAGAAATCTGCAAGAGCTAAACAGTTTGCAAATACCTGTTACCTTATATATTTTATTTTTCTTTCTTCTATTTTTGTCTCATGTTTATATAGGTGGGAGACATCCCAGCCTATTTATCATTTTTATTTGTATCATGTGCATGTGAGAGTCTAGCTATGTGCATACATGTGTGTGTAAGCACTTCCATAAAGTCCAGGTAGGTAAGGGACCTGACAGAAAAATTCCAGGTAAACAGCCCTAAATTTTATTTCCTAAAATTATGCAGAGTGTGATACATGCTCTATGTTTAAAAATCCAGAGAGACTTGAGGTTGTCACTGTAACTCCTGGTAAATAAGCATTGTCAAACTACTTTTTATCAAGAAAGTTCTGTCAAAGTCTGAACTATAATTGCGGTGGGCCACGGGGAAGGAGCAAACAAGGGTGAGAGGATGGAGGATGAAGAAAAAAGAATTACCCACCACATAAGAATGGAAATCTAGGGTTCTGAGGTTGTAGTTTAGACACTTAAAAGATTTAACCATTCAAAATATAGATTTGATTAACTGGGAGAAATATTTAGTTGGGATTTATGGCAAATGGACAATCACTTCCTTAAAATTCTCTTTAGAATTTTTGAATATTGGCTATTTTTAGTATTTGATTTAACTCTAATCCAACATTGAGAGTAATTTGTTGATTTATTACATTGATTTGATAGCTGTATTGGCTTACCATCTGTTAAATATTTTTAATAATAGCTTCTTGATTTCATTGTTAAGAGGTTTTAATCAAATTTATAAAAAGACCGTCATACTTCTTAAAAAAGCAATGTGGCTTGCAAACTGGTCCACCTAAAGCCTGATGAGCTCTTTCGTTCTCACACTAGCCAGTACAGAATTGTTCATGTGACCAGTATAGACCAAGAATTAGTCACCAAAACTATTCCATGGAAATCTTCTTTAAAAGAACAAATTAGAGACTCATAAGATGATCACAGACCAGTGATGAGCTGAAATTATTTGTTTGGCTTGGTGAAACAAAGGAAAATAAAGAATATGTATTGGATGTACAATAATGGAAGATTAAAGAAAACTCATGAGGGACATCCCTCATTACATATTACAGAGATACTGCACTCTGTGTGAAGTGCACAGAGGGTTTAGGACAGACAAACCAACTCTGGTAAGAGAGAACCTGAATCTAAGCCAAAGCCTGAAATTCAAACGGAACTTTGAGGTATCCATATGAAGTTCATGAAGGTGTGATAATTTGTTTTTCTTAAAATGTCTGAGATTTTCACCAGCTATGATAGTACTTGGGTTTTGGACACAATACCAGGAGAGGGAAACTACTGCATTTCTCAGGATGGATGATGGGGCGCTCAGGCTTAGACTGCTGTACAAATGCTCTACAAAGTTATGAAGGCGCAGCTATGCTGACCAGAAGTAGGGGGAGAGAAATCATTCCTCCAGCCAATATAACTATGCTGGCAGCATCCCCAGCATGGATGCAGCTATGATGACAGAAGAATGCTTCCATCGGTTTAAAAACTGTTGATTAGGGATGTGGTTTAGCTGTGCTGACAGAAAGAGTTGGAGGGCTTTACTGGCATAGGTATTCTAGTAAAGGTACTGTAGTGTAGACCAGCCCTTATTTCAGTTTTCTACTGCATTTGTTCTGCCTTTTTCGAAAGAGATGGAAAGAGGTTCTCTAGGTGATGTGGACATCAGCATGAAATCACATTTACTCCTGCAAGGATATTTAAGCAATGTAAAATAATTGGGGATATTTAAAGGCTTTTCTGTAACTTTTCAGGTTTTTCATATTTTAAATGCTGCAGTACTTACAGCAGTATACTATTGGCAAGGTTTTGGATACTAGAAACATTAGATTCTAATTATCTTCTGAATGGAAAATTTTAACTCTTCTGAAAGTTAAAAGGGAAATGATGAGAACATTAAGGTGCTTGTTAAGTCTGAAGAGAAAAGGAAAACAAAAAATGCAGTGGCAGTGCTATAAGGAGAACTCAAGACTGTTATTAAACAGCCAGTCTGACTCACCAACTGAGATACTTTCCTTTGCACTCACATTATAAAACATGAATGGTTTGGGAGTGACATGGAATTTGGGTTGAACGAATCTTAACACAGATCCAGAGAACAAGAAAACATTTAAGAATCTAGTAAAAGAAATGAACTTTGTGTTTTCAAGCAAATAAGAATTGAGCTTTTTCCTAACTCTCACGCTGGAGTGAAACTGTATGTGAAACTGTTCGGAGTATCTTCACTATCTTAACTGGGTTTACCCTTCCAACATTTGTTTTTCCCACTGTTTTCGTAACTTAGGAAACAGGATCTGACATGTCAGTCATGAAAAACTAGTTTTGTTCTGCTCACTGAGATAAGATGTAAAAATATTTATTTCTGAACTCTTACTCTAAATATTATTTTTCAACTGTTTTACAAATATTATTGGTTTTGTTACTACGTTCCAGATGTGGCTGGCAGAAGTTCTATCCTGAAGCTAGAAGACATGTTACATTGTCTATTGTAGTTTATTTTGAAAACAGTAGGCTGTGCATCCTCTCCTTCCTTGTCTAATTAGAGGCATCCTTAATACATTATGTGAGCACTGCAGTGTCTGATCAAATTCACTTGCAGTTGTTGATCATCCATCCTTCGTTTGGCAGGCCATTCGATCATCTTACCATCATGACTTGTGAATTGTGACCTAGAATAATAGCATGTGATACTGCCCAGTGTCTTCAGTCATATAATCCTAGTTCTTTTCCCTTCACTGAACTGTAATGCTACTGACAACATTTCCTTAATTGCTCATCGTGTTTGTGTGTGTGTGAGAGAGAGAAAAGTCAGTGTTGGCACCGTTACACACAGTACAAAATAAAAACATACCCTGCTATGCTTTGTTTCCAAAACTCACATTGAAATCCATGGGAGTCTTGAAGAAAATCAATGGCAAGCTATAGCTCTGAAGTGTGTAGTACAAATCTACCAGCAACTGTGTATAGTACTAATCTGAGTAATCTTCCCACGCTGATTAAAGCTCACTCTTCCCTGCCATTAGCCACTGAAAATTAAACAGCATTTCTATGCTATTAGAATTGTCACTGGGCCAAACACTGCTCTCACTTTACCCATTATAGTCATTTATTATGAATCCCTCTGTTTTTGTATATTTCTGGGGGGGTTTTCATGTGAAATTTAAAGAATAACTATAACACAACTGTTATAGAGGAATATAGCATAAGAAATAGCTCTACGTAAATGCTGTAAAGGAAAAGCTTGAGACTTATGAGACTTCACAGGTAGATATTGTGGAGGTAGAGAAAAAAAACCCATCTCTGGATCTGATTTTCTGCCCACAGTCTTCAGTATTGCAAGGTCTGGGCATGAAGTGACATTGCTAAAGAAAGGATTGGAACCATTTCAACACTTCTTCTATTAACCCCTCCTACATTTCTGAAATAGGACAGTATGTAACCATGGTCTGTGATGTGCTATACTTCTCTCAGATCCAGAAGCATGTGTGGAGGTCCTTCTCCATGTATGCACAAGAGAAGGTCATACATCAATGCCACTTTCGCTGTTTCTGTTCCATTAACTGGCTGAAACCAGAATGGAGATGTTCAGGATATTGGTAGTGAATAAGTGTATTTGGAGATGGTCTTTCTCCAAGCTAGTTTCTTTTTCTTTTTCCCATTGTTCTTAAAGAGGAAATTAGCCACCTGGTGAAAGGTGGCTTGTGAGGTCTGCTGGGTCAAGAAAGAGTTTCTTGAAAATTGGTCAGACTGTTATGTGCTGTTGCATACTTAAGGGTGAAGGGAAGGTTTCCTTGGTCAAAGATGAAACTAACCATCAGTCAGCAGAAGTGCATTTCACTAGTCATAAAGAGTATGGATCTGAATCATGGGGTGATTTGGATTTCTTTCAGTTTCTCAAGATTCTTGCTATGTGAAAGGGTTTTCTTCAGTGAAGAGGTGTTATGCTACTCATCCATGCTGCATACTGGTAAAGACATCACAGATTTGGGTGATTTTCTCCAAGAAGAAAATTGATAGTTTCCTTACATTGAGAAGACCTGACTTCTGGGGTAGTGTGGAGGCAGCAGTACAGATGAAATGGTTCTCTCATTCAGAAGAAAAAGCATCTCTTCACCTCTACCATAGGTGAGGTGAAGGGTTGTTGGGAAAGCTTGTGTTGGATTTCTTATGCCTCTGACCACATTTTCGTCCAGTGTTGTTCAAGTCTCCTTCACCTGGTGCAGATCACAGGACCATTAAACCTTTGGATAAGGGGAGGGAAGGGCTCACTTAGGTGCCAATATGCTGTTTTAAGTGTTGCATCATCTCTTACACTTAATGGCTCTTCATTTACTAATGTTTTTTCATTGAATGTGCCCTGAGGATAAACCCCTGGTCATAGAGCCTTCTTCCTGCGCTGAGTACCAGAACGTGGATCTGATCATTTCCCAAGTTCAAAAGTAACTGCCAAAGTTTACTGTTTAATTTTTAATGTGTGAGCATGTAAGATTCAAGTATTTTCAGATACTAGATAGAAGACCATTGTTGAGCCTTGCCATTTTCTAGATTCACTTACAGCAGGGAAATGTTCTATTTTTATACATAAATATATTTCACATGACTTTTTATAAGTGGCAGAGAAAAAATAAAATGAGAGGAACATGGTAATTGCCATACAGGATCAGGGGTCTACCTAGTGCAGTATAAAGAATAAGAGTACTTGTGGCACCTTAGAGACTACAGCCCACTTCTTCAGATTCATAGAATGGAACATACAGTAAGGAGATATATATACATACAGGACAAGAAAAGGTGGAAGAAGCCATATCAACTCTAAGAGGCTAATTAATTAAGATGAGCAATTATCAGCAGGAGAAAAAACCTTATGCTTATGCTCAAATAAATTTGTTAGTCTCTAAGGTGCCACAAGTACTCCTGTTCTTTTTGCGGATACAGACTAACACGGCTGCTGCTCTGAAACTACTCCAGTATTTCCAACAATGGTCAGCATCAGATGCTTTTAAAGGAAGGGGCTTAGAAACCCCAGAATGCCTATCATACTGGCCTAGAGGGAAGTCTCTTCTTGATTTCAGAAACATGAGATTTTATATACCTTTAAAAACTTTTTCAGTAGTTGTTATAGAACTCAGGACATTCTTTTTACCCATATAAATGTCAAGTCCCTCTTTGAATCTTTCTGATTTCTTGGGAGAGGTGCACTGGGTAATCCAAAACTAAAAGCTCAAGGTGCTTAAGAGCTATGACTACCATTACAGTGCCATAAAAACAGCTGTGAGAGTTAGAGGCCATTGAATGCACTGATATTTTTCCAGTGTATCACAATTACTAGAACCTCTGTTCTGAGTAATGTTGTGCTGATCCACTGTGAAAGTTCAGCATTCAGTGGCTCTTGATGTTTCTTATTTCTCCCTCATGGAGGGGTGATGGAATGGCTGGAACTTGGGCTATGCTGTAAAGCACTGACAGACAACTATTTTAAAGACTTTGGAAAGTGCTTTTTTAAAACAGCTGTCTGGAGTTAGGCACACCTGTGTGACTTTAAATATCAGTGTGAATTACTCTATAGCTCTGTATTTCTATATCATCAATTGAAAAGGAGGCAAATGCATGTTACAGTTGCTAACAAAACAATTGTGAAGGAGCAAACGGACTGAATTCATTGTAAAGATAGGGAGAAATACTGCAAAATACAAACGGGAATAGGGTGCAAGAACAATTTTAACTCTGATCATCTCTCATTGTTCAGCCAACAGCACTGCCAGCAAATCACAGGTGCGTAGTACAAGCCTGATTAACCCAAGTCCATTTTAACTGAAGCTTGGTTACTTTCTCCAAGATTGCACTGTACAAATGTTGAGCTCTATTTCTCTGTGTCTGGAGGTCAATGAAGAGCAAGGAGGCCAGTCACCTTCAAAGGTTGTGCCCTGTATTACTGAACTCTGCAGCACCGTGAAGAGTGTGCCATCTGGCTTGGCAGACTGGTTGGCCATAAAGATGCCACACTCCAATTAACATATGAAGAATTGAAAATGTTGGTGTAAAGGGATTTGATGATGGTTCATTGTCCATCATAAATCCATCCTCCATTTATGCTGGTGCACCTGTTACGTATTAGAGAATTATTTTTTAAAAATAGCTTCAGAAATATGCAAGCCGGGGAAGGTCTGTGCTAGAGCTTTGTTAAACTGAGGCTTTGCAGTGATTGCAAAATATTTTGTTAGTTTATAACTATCATAAACAGATAGTTAAGTGTTAATGCCTCTTTTACCTGTAAAGGGTTAAGAAGTTCACCTAGCCTAGCTGACACCTGACTAGAGGAACCAATGGGGGAACAAGATGTTTCGAAAGGAAGGAGGGAAGTTTTCCTTTGTTTAGAGTCTCAGTTTCAGCCGGAGTGAAAAAGATCAAGGAACCAGTCTCTTATCAGAGGACTAAGTTTTAGAAAGGGATAAATAGGTTTATGTTTATTTTCTTTGAAACTTGTCTTGGTACCATTAAGGGAATTATCAAATTTGGATATTCTTGTGTGCATTAAGATTTTTGCCCAGGGGAACATCCTCTATGTTTTGAATCTGTTGTCTGTGAGAGTAGCTGGTATGCTAATCTCTCCCAGAGGGTTTTCTTTTACCTTTCTTTTCTTTAATTAAAAGCCTTCTTTTTAAATACCTGATTGAGTTTTTCCTTGTTTTTAGATCCAAGGGAGTTGGATCTGGATCCACCAGGATTTGGTGGGAGAAAGGAGGGGGAATAGTTAATTTCTCCTTGTTTTAAGATCCAAGGGGTTTGGATCTGTGTTCACCAGAAAATTGGTGAAGTCTCTCAAGACAACCCGGGGAAGAAAAGTAGTACTTGTGAGTGGTGGCAGCGAAACCAGATCTAAGCTGGTAATTAAGCTTAGAAGTGTCCATGCAGGTCCCCACATCTGTACTCTAAAGTTCAGAGTGGGGAAGGAACCTTGACAATAAGACACAGAGGTTTTCCACTCCAATTCAAGAACTGAGTTGAAGGTTCAGAAAAACTTAATGTCACAGCTCATTCAGGTGAAACTTTCAACTTTGACCCAATTTTGTGTTGAAATTTTGGAAGCTGAATGTCATTATTTTAATTCAAAATCATAAATCAGCCCCAGTTTGCTCAAATTTGAAGATGCCTGCATGCTTCACAGTAGTATTGTACATACTATACATACAGTCACACCACTGCAGTTGCAAGATCAGAACCTAAAGGTACTAACAGGCACAGTCCAATAAATATAAGTAACCAGTGGAGTTTTGTGAATTTAATACAGTTAGAATTTGTCATTCTCTGCAAAGCAAGGGATCTTGGTGACCACAGAGACACTACACACATGCTTAAATATAAGCATGATGTTTTTAAGTGCTTTACAGAATCAGGATCAGAATGCTCAGTACTGTGTCACGCAGACTACCTTTTTCTAACATCTACATACCTTACCATTGGTTCATTAATCATAAGAATGGCAACACTGGGTCAGACCAATGGTCCATCTAGCCCAACAGTGGTTGGTGCCAGATGATTCAGAGCGAGTGAACAGAACAAGGCATTTTATAAAGTGATCCATCCCTGGTCATTTAGTCCCAGCTTCTGGCAGTCAGAGGTTTAAGGGACACTCAGAGCATGTTGTTGCATCCCTGACTATCTTGGCTAATAGTCATTGATGAACTTATCCTCCATGAACTTTTCTAATTCTTTTTTCAACCCAGTTATACTTTGGGCCTTTACAGCATCCCCTGGCAATGAGTTCCACAGTCATTGTGCATCATATGAAGACATGCTTCCCTATGTTTGTTTAAAACCTGATGCTTATTAATTATCATTGGGTTATCCCTAGTTTGTGTTTTATATGAAGGGGTAAATAACACTTCCTTATGCACTTTTTCTGTCCCACTCATGATTTTATAGACCTCTATCATATACCACTCAGTCTTCACTTTTCCAAGCTGAACAGTCATAATCATTTTAATTTTTCCTCATATGGAAGCTGTTCCATACCCCTAATCATATTTGTTGCTCTTCTCTGTATCTTTTCCAATTCTAATGAATATTTTTTGAGATGGGGTGACCAGAACTGCATACTGTATTCAAAGTGTGGGTGTACCATGGATCTATATAGTGGCATAACATTTTCTGTTATATTATCTATCCATTCCTAATGTTCTGTTATCTTTTTTGACTGCTGTTGCACACTGAATGGATATTTTCATGGAACTCTCCACAATGACTCCAGGATCTCCTTTCTTGAGTGGTAATAGATAATTTAGCATCCATCATTTTGTATGTGTAATTGGGATTATTGTTTCCAATATGCTGTACTTTGCACTTATCAGTACTGAATTTCATCCGCCATTTTGTAAACCAGTTGTGTGAGATCCTTTGCAACTCTTCACAGTCAACTGGACTGAACTATTGCGAGTAATTTTGTATCATCTGTAAAGTTTGCCACGTCAATATTTAGCTCTTTTCCCAGATCATTTATGAATATGGTGACGATCACTGATCCCAGATCCTTCAGGATCCTGCTATTTACCTCTCCCCACTGTGAAAACTGACCGTTTATTCCTACCCTTTACACTTATGGTTCCATAACTGGTTATCTTCCCTTTAATCCCGTGAGTGCTTGGTTTGGTGAGAGGCCTCGTCAAAGGCTTTCTTAAAGTCCAGGTACACTATATCCACTGGATCACCCTACGGAAAAGGATAAATGGACACAAATCAGATATTAGGAATGGCAATATACAAAAACCTGTAGGAGAACACTTCAATCTCCCTGGACACACAATAGCAGATCTAAAGGTAGCCATCTGCTGCAAAAAAAACTTCAGGAACCAGACTTCAAAGAGAAACTGCTGAGCTTCAAGTTCATCTGCAAATTTGACACCATCAAAGCTCAGGATTAAACAAAAACTGTTGAATGGCTTGCCAACTAACAAAAGCAGTTTTCTTCCTCTCTTGGTTTTCACACCTCTAACTGCAGAAGAGGACCTCATCCTCCCTGATTGAACTAACCTCATTATCTCTAGGCCTGCTTCTTGCTTGCATATATATACCTGCCCCTGGAAATTTCCACTACATACATCCGACGAAGTGGGTATTCACCCACAAAAGCTCATGCTCCAATACATCTGTTAATCTATAAGGTGCCACAGGACTCTTTGCTGCTTTTGTGGATCATCCCATTTCACATTGCTGACCCCCTCAGAGAATTCTAATTCATTGATGAGGCATGATTTCCCTTTACAAAAACTATGTTGACTCTTCACCATCAAATCATAATTCTCTGTGCATCTGATTAGTTCTTTTTTTACTATAGTTAGACTTACCAGCCTGTAATTGCCAGGATCACCTCTGGAGCCTTTTTACATTGTTACATTAGCTATCCTCCAGTAATCTGGTACAGAGGCTTATTTAAGCGATAGGTTACATTCCAGAGTTAGTAGTTCTGCAATTTCATATACAAGTTCCTTCAGAAACACGAGCTAGTCCTGATGACCTATTACTGTTTAATTCATCAATTTGTTCCAAAACCTCTTGTATTGATACTTCAGTCTGAAACAGTTGCTCAGATTTCTCACCTAAAGATAATGGTCAGGTGTGGGAATCTTTCTCTCATGCTTTGCAGTGAAGACCAATGCAGAGAATTCATGTAGCTTCTCCACTATGGCCTTGTCTTCCTTGAGTGCTCTTTTTGCACCTCCATTATCCAATGGCCCCATGGATTTTTTTTAAGAGGCTTCTTGCTCCTGATGATCTTTTGTCTTTTGTTAGTTGCTCTTCAAATTCTTTTGTTAGTTGCCTGCCTAATTATACCTTATGCTTGACTAGCCAGAGTTTGTTCCTTTCTATTAGTTTATGCCTAAAAGATCTTTAAACAGACAAATGAAAAAGGAGTGTGAAAGAACTGGTGAGGTTTGCCAAATTTAAGGTGGATAGCATAGCTGCAGAAGAGAGAGACTACATGAATAGTTTTAGAAGCATTTGTCTTCAGTAATTCTAGTCATAATCCACAATATGACCTAATTTGCTAGTATAACTTGAAAAATCTAGTCACTTATTTTCATGACTTACAGTTTGTTTTATTTTAAATTTATGTCAAACACCATAAAATAATTCATACTGATTTACTTTGATTCATTTGGGGACAAATTGTTAAATCGCAGAGACTATTAGCACATGCTAAAGTAGTGAAGTTTGTCTTTATTTCCCATATTAACAATTTTTCTAGATTTTTCTCTAAATTGCATGTTATAATACTGCCACAGCAAATACAAGTGTTCCAACTGGAAATAAGGCACAGTATATGTATCTCTTTTAAAAAGATAAGTCTAGACCAACATGACCTGAAATTTATGCTTCAGTAATATTATAGCATTAGCTGCACCCCTTTAAACCTCCTGATTTGTTGTAATACTTTGTTGAGCTATATAACTTAAAGCATGAATTAGCTAAAGAGTTAATTTAAATATCTTTCAGTGATGTCTCACCCGTGGAGGGACTGCTATCTCAGTTGGAGAGCATTGTATTGTCCTATGAGTCTTGCATGTCAGATTGGGTCTCAGAATATTCAGATTCCATTAAAAATAGATGTGGGCAAATAATTGATATTTTAGCTCACTGGCAATTCCAAAAAAATAGGGGGGGAAAAAGTGAAGTCTGGGGTCCAAGCAAACCCGGTGGGTTGGGGTTTGGGGGGCGAGGGGGCAGAGGAGATATGGCAAGTAGAAAATCAGAATTTTTTTTAAGTTGTTAAAACAAAACATTTACTCTAGTTTAAACCAGCAACTGACCCATGCTCCATGCTGCAAAGGAAGGTGAAACCCCCACAAGGTCTCTGCCAATCTGATCTGGGAAAAATTATTTCCTTACACCAAATATGGTGATCAGTTAGACCCTGAGTGTGTCAGTGAGACCCACCAGCCAGATAACTGGGGAAGAATTCTCTGTAGTAACTCAGAGTCCTCTCCATGTAGTGCTCCATCTCCCGCTGTTGGTGATATTCTCTAATAGCAGGCACAGATTTCCTACGATGGTATGTGGCCATCTCCTTATACCATCCCTCCAGAAACTTATCAAGTTCATTCTTAAAACAAATTAGAGTTTTTGCCCCCACTGCTCCCCTTGGAACGGAGTTTCAGAACTTCACTCCTCCGATGATCAGCAATCATCTTCTAATTTCAAGCATAAATTGTTGATGACCAGTTTTATGTCCATTTGTTCTTGTGTCAATATTGGCGGTTAACTTAAATAACTCCTCTCCCTCCATCTGGTGTATTTATAGAGAGCAATCATATCTCCCCTCAGCCTTCATTTTGTTAGGCTAAACAATACAAGATCTTTGAGTCTCCTCTAGTAAGGTAAGTTTTCCATTCCTCTGATCATCCTAAGCCCTTCTTTGTACCTGTTCCCTTCTGAATTCATCTTTCTTGAACATGGAGACCAGAACTAGACACAGTATTCCAAATGAGTTCTCACCAGTGTCTTGTATAATGGCAGTAGCACTTCCTTATCTTCACTAGAAATACTTCACCTTATGCATTACAAGATAATATTCCTTCTTAATGGTCGCATCACATTGGCAGCTCACTGTATTGCTGGGATTAACTCATTCACCCAGTTCTTTCTCCTCCTCTATCACTTCCAACTGATATGTCTCAACTTTATAGCAAAAAGTCTTGTTAGTCCCTAAGTGCATGACCTTGCACTTTGTTCTATTAAATTTCATCCTATTTCTACTACTCGAGTTTTCAAGGTCACCCAAATTGTCTTCTATGATATTCCATTCCTCCTCTGTATTGGCAATAACTCCCAACTTTGTGTGGCATTTTATTAGGACATTCCCATTTTTTGTGCCAAGGTCCACTCTCTCCAGCCTGACAGTTTACTTTTCAGTATGACTAATTGTAGATCCACCCTTCAATCCTCCTATTAATCCTCATCATCTCCAATTTAATAATTTCCCATGAGGAGCCGTATCAAATATCTTATTGAAATCTACCTAGATTAGATCTAGTGCATTTCCTTTTTCCATAAAAAGTTATCTTCTCAAAGAAAGAGATCAGATTAGTCTGGAACTATCTACCTTTTGTAAAAATCATGTTTATTTTATCCCAATTATAAACAGCAAGTAATTGGAGAGAACAGAACTTTGATCTCCTAACAGTTGTCTGCTTTAACCTCTAAACATCACTCTGCTCCTTTTTTTAAATGATAAACGTGGCACAAAAGAGTAAAGTGAACGGTGTTTTTACTTAATTGAATTTAATAATATTTCTGGGATCATGTTTTCTGACACTGAATTTGGAGTTGAGTGAAATGTTGTTTGTTAATACGTGAAATCATTTATTTTAGTGTGGCTAGTAGACTTGGTATATGTATCAGAGAGACAGTTATAAATTCTGAACTGTTAAAGTCCATAACCACCTTCCCCAGGAAAAAAAAAGAGAGAGAGAGAGAAAATAGCTGTTTTTTTACAAATGGTGCCAAAGACTAATGTACCGCTATGTCAGGAAAAAACTGCCAAGGGACCTTGTTAAGAGAATGATCTTTCTGAAAAGAATTTAAATGATAGTACTGGATCTTGGGGAAAAAACTTTATTTGTCCTGTTGTACATTAAGGGAAATCTAAGGTATCTTTTTTTTTCCTTTTTTCTTTTTTTTATGAAAAAGGATCCAGGTTACAAACTTAAATTCTAAATTTAAAATTCCTCATGTTGAAATTTCATCTCAGTAACAATAGAACATTTTCAGAAGAAACGTTCTAGGGTTGGTAACTTTGTATTAACATCTCTTTTTAGCTTCTTGTGTTGGACTGTTTCTGAGGTGGGTGTTGCAGATGTATATCAGATCTCGAGAATTAAACTATGCTTGCATTGAAGCATACTTCATTAAAGAAAAAACCATATGACAAGTGAACTGCAGTACTTCATTCACATTTTCAAATGGATAAGTAAGATCTTTCTTGAAAGTAGGTACTGTGTCAACATGCAGACAGTATTTAATCTGAGGCAAAAAAAGTATGAGATTTCTAATCAATATTATGTCAAGAGGAATCCTCTCAGAATAGCATTCAGCCACAGGAAAGAGACACCTATGTTTGTGTTCCATATTCTTATCTTTATATAGAAGAAATATAAGCAAATTGGTGAATAAGATGATCAGAAGCACCAAACATACTTTTAGAACAAAACAGATCATATGTATAATACAGATCTATAACTAGTTTTGAAAATAAAACTTAAGGGTGAGGATAGACACACTACAATTCACATACCACAGTTAAGGTGAAATGATTTAAAAGAAATCAGGGAACCTGGATAAAAGTAATCTTTAATTCAAGTGTACTTCTCATGAAGAAAGGCTTCATACATTAGAAGAGGGTCTGTAGTTTCAGTAAGCTACAAGAATATTTACAAAGTTAATGGAAAGACTTCCACTGATTTTTAGTGGGAGTTGAATAAGGGCCAAATTGAAACCATACTTTTATTCGTTCTTTCATTTTCTTAATAGAAAATACGTTATTGTAGCTGAAGATGTATTGTTGGTCTTTGTGCATGAAAAAAATCTAAAACTTGTGCAGTTACACTCTGCTACTGTAAAATAGGGGTACTTATAAGGGTAAACTTTATCAAAAGGACAAGTACTTTTAATTCTGACATGTGTAGTACAATAAGATCCTTGGCACATCCTGGTAGAAAAGAAAGATGCCAGTTAAACAATATATTAAATGACTATGTCCATTGTTTCTGGGAGAGAAAAAATGATTACAGTAATTTCTTTAAGTATTGTACAAAATTTTAACACATTCAAAAATATAGTGAAGCAGCTTTGAAATTTTTAGTAGCAACAACAGAGCAACGAACACAGCTAAATTGAACAAACTGTTGCAGTGAAACTCTATGCCAGGAAACAATCATTCATACTTATAAATTATTGTGAAATGGTTTGTAGACAACAATACATCATGCACCATTTTAAAATACTATCTGTGCCACCTATCAATTTTTGTAGAGTAACTGGAACAAACTGTAGTGAGTCTGTTCTCTGGTAATTATCCCTCAAGAAGGTATCAATTTAACTGGGTACTGATTGAGGCACTGCTATTCTGTTAGCAAAGCAAGAACTAAACATAGAGCAGCCAGCACAATGGTATCCAGTTCTGATTGGGCTCTCGAGTTGCTAGTGTAGTACAAATTATAACAGGGTATCTATACAGTTGACTCTTGAAATAATTCAAAATGGTATAATTTTAAAAAAACAGATTTCTGTATAACATTAGCATTCACTTTGTTTTTATTTGCACATGTCCATGTATCTCATGTTTTCAAGTTAGGGGTATTTATGGAGGCGCTAGATGCAGCTGCATAGTTAATTTTGAGTTGAGTTTTGTACTTAATGGATTTTGGTTTTTATGTGTCGAAAAATAGTGTGTATCCTCCCCATAATTTCTGTACTTGCTCTCTGAGTATAGAACTGATTCACTGAGAATTTACAAGTAATAAATACATTTAATTGGTTAAGGAGTAAGTTACTTTTAAAATGGATTTTTAAGAAAATTGACACCTGGTATCAGGAGGGTGTGTGTGTGGGAGGGGAGTTTGTTTAATTAATTAATTAATTCCCCTTAGTGATCTTAATCATGGAATAATGCAAGATTTTTCAAACTTCCCATGCAATTAAAAGTTATTGAAATCTTGTGCATAGTCTGGAACTCAAAAATTTTGGGTGCAGGGGAGGAGGAGGAAATAGCAATTAATGATCCTTTTTTCCCTATTATTCTTTATAACTGAAATGTTCTCCTTCAATAGAAGCTGAATAATAATGTTCTGTTATCGAGAGTTCTACAAAGAACTTCAATATTTGGGGAAACTATGGGGAAAAATGTCAAATATACCTTTACAAATCAGTTCAGTCTACTCTGTGACCATCAAGCAGTAAAATGCCTTGATCATAATCATATAGCCCTGTAATAAGCCTCTGTCCCAAATCTGGACCTTAGCATCCAAAATCTGGGTGCTTAGCATGAACCTCCAAGCTTAATTACCAGCTTGGATCTTATCTCGCTGCCCACCATCAAAATTTCCAGGGTTTTGGCCCCCTCTGGTCTCCCAACCTTCCCTGGAAGAGACCCCCAAGACCCAGAAGCTCTAGTCTTACCAGCAGGGAAATACTCACTTCCCTTCTCCCTGCCTCTCCTACCAGACTTTCTCTCTGGGCTAACTTGCAGAGTATTGATGCAATTCTTCACATCAACAATACAGAAGAGCATGTCTCCTTATTCCACAAGAGACAAACCCAAATACAAGGAAACAGAGATGATCCTATCTCTTCCCCTCCCACCAACTCCCTGGTGTGCTGCAGAGCTTACCCTCCATAGATCTAACACAAAGAGAATTCCTCCCCTTGTTCCTTAACCTACCCAGAGGAAAAACTCAAACAGTCTAAAAGAAAACTTTATATTAAAAAAAGAATGGAAAAGACATAAGAATAAAACTCTGCATCAAGATGACAATACAGGGCTATTGCTTATAAGAAAATATGAATAAACAGTTGATTCAAAAAGATATCCAATTTGAAACATTCCAGCAGTTACACACATGTAAATACACCCAAAACACATAAAGCCTATATTGTTTTCTACCTGTACTTACAAGTTGGAAACAGAAGTAAGACGATAGAAGAACCTTCTCATAGCTGAGAGCAAACAAAAGATCAGAGTCCAAAAATTCCCTCCCTGACTTTGAAAAATCCAGTTTCCTGATTGGTCCTCTGGTCAGGTGTTTGGTTCCCTTTGTTAACCCTTACAGGTAAAGAAACATTAACCCTTAGCATCTATTTATGACAAGCCCTACAGTGCAATGTTTGGGTGCCCAACCTGTGCATTTCCATGCCTAACATGTTTTGATTTATTTTATGTTAACCTGGATTTATAATGCTTGGTTTGGGGGATATTACAACATCTCTGTAGTGTTTTTTACCCTAACTTTGTCTTAACATAATTTACATTGGTAATGTACATTATAACAAGGGAGATTTTCTTGCAAGATAACACAACTGAGTGCAAATAGCCCATTTCTCTTGAGGTAATGTAATTTACTCTACATTTATTCTCCAAACCATTAACCTGGTGTGATGGCTTACCTCCATCAAAAGAACTCTTATTTGTATCTCTTAGTGAAGGTTAATGATGTTCTGGGTTTTGCATCAGTAAACAGGCAGTTGCTTAGAGTTGTACATCACTAAACATCCATCTTGAGTAAAAAATCAGGACTGAAAAACAAAACATGCAAATAGGTCATTCAACCTAAAGTATTACACACTCTTATTATTGGAAAAAATGGGCAATATTATAATCAGTTGCTGTAGGTATATTTAGTAAAATCCATTCACAATGCCTTGTATGATGTTTCTTAGTTTCTAGTCACTGATAACAAATGATGGCAAGTAACGCTATCCTCTGCTTCCTCTGTCAGAATGAGGGTACCTTTTATGTGCACAAGAAGAATGGGAAAGAAGTTGGTGAGAAGATTATACGTACACAGTGAGAAACAGGAGTACTTGTGGCACCTTAGAGGCAAACAATTTTATTTGAGCATAAGCTTTCATGGGCTACAGCCCACTTCAGTGGATGAATGCAGTGGAAAATACAGTAGGGAGTATATATATACTTAATATACACACACAGAGAACATGAAACAATGGGTGTTACTATACACACTCTAACAAGAGTGATCAGTTAAGGTGAGCTATTACCAGCAGGAGAGAAAAAAAACTTTTTGAGTGGTAATCAAATGGTCTATTTGCAGCAGTTGACAAGAAGTTGTGAGGAACATAGGGCAGGAATAGACTTAGGGAAATAGTTTTACTTTGTGTAATGACCCATCCACTCCCAGTCTTTATTCAAGCCTAATTAAATGGTGTCCATTTTGCAAATTAATTCCAATTCAGCAGTACCTTGTTGGAGTCTGTTTTGAAGTTTTTTTGTTGTAATATGCGACTTTTTAGGTCTGTAATCTAGTGACCAGGGAGATTGAAGTGTTCTTTGACTGGTTTTTAAATGTTATAATTCTTGATGTCTGATTTGTGACCATTTATTTCTTTACGTAGAGACTGTCTGGTTTGGCAATGTACATGGCAGAGGGGCATTGCTGGCAGCATGATGGCATATATCACATTGCAGAATGTGGCAGTGACGAGCCTTTGATAGTGTGGCTGATGTGATTAGGTCTTATGATGGTGTCCCCTGAATAGATATGTGAACAGAGTTGGCAACGGGCTTTGTTGCAAGGATAGGTTCCTGAGTTACTGTTTTTGTTCTGTGGTCTGTGATTGCTAATGAGTATTTACTTCAGGTTGGGGGGCTGTCTGTAAGCAAGGACTGGCCTGTCTCCCAAGATCTGTGAGAGTGATGGATTCTCCTTCAGGATAGGTTGTAGATCCTTGATGATGTGCTGGAGAGGTTTTAGTTTAGTAGGAGTCAAGGTATGAAACGGAACAGTAGGAACGCAGTCCATTCTTTAGTTTTCCTTGCTGGCCAAGCCTGGGGTAAATTACATATCAAAACCACATTACTTGCTGTATGCATTGCTGCTGCAATAGCAATCTACAGGGGTTCTGGAGATCCATAAGCATAGCTAGATCACAAGAAGATGATACATCTTCCCTCATGCTAAAAGAATTATGCAAAACTTTAAAAGAGTACCTTTTGCTCTATGAATGCCACAAGCTGTGATGGCTGTTCTCTATCACTACTCCAGAATTCATAACTGTTACAGAAAGACATAATAGCACCATGTGGATGATAGGTAAAGAGGTTAGTGACTTCATTTTCCAAGCCCAGGTCTACTCACCCTAATGTATTTTAGTCTGCTGCTATATTTAGTTGTCTCCACAAGGACATATTTCAAATAGATGCTAATAAAAGTAATTGTTTACAGACTACTCAACTTTTGTCTGCTGAAGGGAAATTTTTTTTTTTAAGCATTAGCAATTGGAGAAATATATTCCCAATAGCAGAGGCTACGCAAGACAATCTGCTGCCTTAGCTAAAACCTTGGTATACTATGCATCTCCCAGCAGGATCCCAGCACCACCTCTGTTGCAGCCATTACCCATCCTTGAACCTCATCCACCTGGGTCAGAAGTTGACTGAGCAGACCCTGGCTTAGAGCCACAAAAGCCACTGGGCCCCAGTGACAGACTCCATAGGATGGGAACACTCCAAAACCTGGGTACTGGAAGGGACACAGTCCAGCTCATAGGGCCACGGTTAATGGGCAGGGTGGACCCCTTGCCTCTCACAAAGCAACCCAAGCCACTGATCATGGTGGATGGTGAGCTCCTTCCCACTGTACTGTCTGGGGGTCTCTGTACCTCAGCCCTCCCCTTGCCAGGCCCCCCACACTCTGCATCCCAGCCTGCACTCCCCATCTGGCCCCCTGCACCACTGCCCCATCCCACCTCTCAACTTCCGCACATTTCCAGATGAGCTCTTCAGTGTTGGACTCATAGTCCATGTGGTTGCAGTGCCTCCAGAGCCTGGACCTGGGGGATTTGAAAATGGGGAAAGGGCTTCCCAGGCATCAGGGCCAGGAGGGCTAGACATGGAGTGGAAGTTCACTGCAATTTTAACCGAAACCCCAGCCAACATAAGATGCCACCAGGAGCAGCCCTGAGTCATAGGAGCTATCTTAGCCATGGCAGAGAATGGCTGGGGAAGGACTGGGAGTGATTCCCCAACTTGGGTCTTCTTTCTGCTTCTTGGAGCCCCCAGGCAGCCCCACCAGCCTCCTCTTCCTCTGCCGCACTCAGAAATCTGCTGCCTAGGCAGCTGCCTAGTCTGCTTGTAGGTACAGTGCCTCTGTCCAGCAGCATCAATTTAACCTGAAAACAAGGAACCACATTTCACTTAATGACAAGCAAAATTTTAAACAATCCAAGATGTGTATAGCTGTTATTTTATACTGTGCTTTGATATGGCTACGTTTCAGCTGTGGGCGAAATGTTTGCTATATATATCTTCAAATCTTTCACAGGTATAAAATATATTAAAAATAAATATTTCTAAAACATGTTTTGAGACCTTTGAATGAAAGGTGTTAGAAATCCAAAGTCGCACTGATAGCTAGAAACCCATTGTACCCTATCCACTGTATCTTTACTTAGTCCGTGAATAGCCAGCTGGAACAATGGTATTTCATTGTGAATATATCTCTTGAAAAGATGTTCAGTTCAAATAAATTCTTCTATAAGTTACTGTAGTACAGTGCTTTCTCCAGAGGTAAAATCATTTCCAACTTCTTTACTATGATCTGTAGGAGTTTGAACATCCAGCTAGCACATTGCAATATTATCTTCTGGTTCTAAAAATTTGACTTTTACATCTACCCCTAGGAGTTTCATTTTCACCTCCATCCCGTTTCATAAAATGACCAGCAATTCAGCAGTCAGTGCTGACATGTATAATATTATCCTTAGTTTTTAGAAGTAACATCTTTCCAACCTTTCCAAACTGAATACCTTTTGAAGAGTTCTTTCTATGAAAAAATTAATTATTTCACCTTTTTGTCTCACATTGGGGTGAAACCTAATGTTGAAATATTGGCATTTCCTACAGAACAGCAATTCTGAATTACACTCAACTCTAGGTTTTCTGTTAGTATTTCAGGCTCTCTACAGATTCAAGAAACTGTGCTGCATTGGTTACACTCAGTTCATGTTTGGTTATCATTTAGGATGAGATTTTCCAATAACTTTGCTTTCATTGACATCCACAGGAATTATACCAACAGAAACAAATTTAAGCCAAAAGTGTATATCCCACTTTTTCCATTTTTTTTTTCAAAGATGAATAGTTAGACTCTGTGAAATTTGAATATGGCACATTAATACACTGACTGGGTAGTTGTTTGACCCCTCTGCCTGGGCCCTACCTTTGTCAGCTCAAGAAGGAAAATGCACACCGAAGTTCCCATTTTGGCCAAGACCATCCAAATTTTTACTAATCCTTTATTGGCAGGGGATGGAAAAGGTAACCTAATAGATCTTTTCCTGCTGTATATATATTTTTTTTAATTTGTGTTATGATACAGGCTCTCACCTGTGGTAGGTTAGTCTCAGTAGGAGGCAAACTGTGCAGTACTGTAATTCCATCTGTGAGGTGTCTGCTCTCTGAGACAGTAATTTCTTCTGCACCAGGTTGGAACTCTAAAATGTCTATAAAAAGCAAGCACCTGCTTTACTTTGATGGCTACATTGGGAATGAACTATAATATATAATTCAGTTCCGTTAGTGCTTCCAATAACTTACCAACAGTTCATACAATTATTTCCTATTATAAGTAAAGGAGTAAGCATGTGTCTCAGATATCTCTGAGATTTACTACTGACAAATGCTGTTCCTTTTGATGCTGGTCACTATATTAGAACAATATGTCCTTTACACCTAGTCTCACACCAGCTGACGGAGTATGCCAGAGTAGGAGAAAAGAAAGCATAAGTTTCCTGAGCATCTGTGGTTGCCAAAGGAATATGTGATATGCCTTGCTTGATAAATGGGCTTATTTAAATAAAAGGTGTTTCAATACAGCCAAAGGCAATGTCATAGGAACAAAGAATGCAGGCCATATGTACAGAATGGGGGTCTGATTCTGGAAAGCAGTGGATTTATGGAAAATAGATCCTGTCAAAGTAACTTGATATATTTTTGATGAGATTACAAGTTTGGTTGATGATGGTAATAGTGTTTGATGTAATATACTTAGACTTCTGTAAGGCATTTGACTTGGCCCTACATAACATTTCAGTTAAAAAAACTAAATGATATTAAACAAACATGGCACAAAGTAAATGGGTGGAAAACTGGCTAAATGATGGGTCTCCTCTGTCTTGGATGGTTTAGACCAGTGATAGGCAACCTGCGGCCCATGGGCCACAGATTGCTCACCAAAGGTTTAGACACAACAAATCCTGTATCTTGGCAAGGGGTTAGATAAGATGACCCTTCTAACCCTCTGGTTCTATGACTCTATGATTCAACATGTAACTGTAAATAGGGAAACATCATTGAGAGGGTGTATTTATAATGGGGTCCCAGAAGAAGTTGGCTCTTCGCTCTACTATTTAACGTTTTGATTAATGACATGGAAGAAAACAAAATGATCACACAAAAAGTTTCATAAAGATTGGGAGAGTGATAAATTAATAAAGGACAGGTCACTGATAGTGTTCTGGATCGCTTGTTAAGCTAGGCGCAAGCAAACTATGTATTTTAATTTGACCAAGTGTACATGTATACATCCAGGAGCAAAGAATGCAAGCCATACTTCAAGGAAGGGGGACACTGTCTTTGACTCTGAAAAAGACCTGGGGACCATGATGGATAATTAGCTGAATGTGAGCACCCAGTGTGAAGCTGTGGCCAAAAGAGCCAATGTGATCCTTGTAGATATGATCAGGGTATTGTTGAGTACGAGTAGAGATGTTGCATAGCTCTGTATTTGGCATTATGTGACTGCTACTGCTTCTGCCATCCTGAACTCTTGAAGGATGCTGCTAAAAGAAAGGGTTTAGAGAGGAGCCATAAAAATGATTAAAAGGTTGGAAAACATGTCTTAAAGTGATATACTCAAGATGCTCATTCAGTTTAGTTTAACAAAGAGAAGCTTAAAGGGTGACTGGACCACATTAGAGAAAAGTATAACAAGATTCAGTGGCTGAAAGCTGAAGCTAGACAAAATCAGACTGCAAATAGAGCATATGTTTTTAACAATGAGGGTAATTAACTGCTGAAACAACTTACTATGGGTTGTGGTGGATTCTCCATTACTAGCAACTTTTAAATCAGGATTGTATTCTTTCCTAAAAGATATGCTCTAGTACAAAGAGGAATTAATTCAGGGAAGGCTTATGGCCTGTGTAATACAGGAGGTCAGACTAGGTGATGTACTTTCAAGTACATAAAAGTTTGTTACAAGGAGGAGGGAGATAAATTGTTCTTCTTCACCACTGAGGATGGGACAAGAAGCAATCGGCTTAAATTGCATCAAGGAAGGTTTAGGTTGGACATTAGGAAAAACTTCCTAACTGTCCAAGTGGTTAAGCACACTGGAATAAATTGTCTAGGGAGGTTTTGGAATCTCCATCATTGGAGCAGGTTAGACAAACACCTGTCAGGGATGGTCTAGATAATACTTAGTCCTGCCCTGAGTGCAGGGGACTGGACTAGATGACCTCATGAGGTCCCTTCCAATCCTATGATTCTAGAATCACAGTGGTCCCTTTTGGCCTTAAAAACCTATGAATTGTGTGAGGCGTTCACAAAAGCGGGAGCACAGCTGATCAACTTGTCAAGTAATGTACAGAATTAGATTGACCAAATGTGTTGAAATCTAAAGGATGTAGAGCCTGCAAGTATCAAACAGCAGTATCAGAGACTTAATAGGTGGTTACGGAAAACCTGTGTTTTTCTGTTTATGAAAACACAGCTGCATATTTATCGTATTTAGTGAAATGAATAATTAGCAGCTCTCTGAAAAAAAAATGTTGCTCGTTAGTTTAAATCTTTTTAATAGTTCAAATTGTAAGGTTTTAGTATTTCTTTAGTTTTATGATGTCAATGGTTTCTAAGTTATCAGTTTTCGCCTGATTAAATAGCTATGGATGTTTGTCCATGGTTTTGTCCATAAATATCTAATTACTCACATCTCAGAACTTCTATTTTTTTTTCAAATTGCTTTTACAGGTTATAGATCTTGACTGGCTTTTAATATCAAAAATCTAGTGTAGGCGAACAGTCTGGTTAGTACTACAGAGAATCTGAACAAGGAATAACCATTCAGTGCCTTCTCTTGCCCCCATTGAGGTTGGTGGCAGATTCTGTATGGGCTTCCATAATAACAGGAACAGGCACTTATTGCTTATGAGGATTTCACTGCCTCTTCTTGCCTCCATTTCACTGAGATGCAGCTTTTTATTCTCCACAGGTGGCTCATCTGTTAAATGCCAGTGAAGCTGAAGTATCAAATATGAGAGTTTTTGTTTTAGAACTGTAAGGTTTTAGAGCAAGATTTAAATTTAAATTTAGGAGTTAGGTTCCTAAATGCCTTTTCAAAATCTGGTTATATTGATTTCTGGCATTTTGACAAAAGCAAAGGAGGACAATATTCACAGAATGCCAGAGAAGAAGGATGACCACAAGTGGTTAGGATACTGTCCTGGGATGTTGGAGACATCAGATCAGTTTCACCTTCTGCTTGATGTATGTGGAGAAGACATTTAAACTTGGGTCTCCCATATTGCAGGAGAGTGCTCCAGTCAGTGGGCTGTGGGATATTCTGGTGTGGGTCTTTCTCAGTCTCTCCTGTTGAAGCTGTTGCACTTTTTATATTAACTAGTCACTGGTGCAAGGACTTGAGCTTGGGTTTCCCCATCCTAAGTGAATACCCTAACAACCAGTCTACAGACACATTCTCTCATCCCTCCTCTCCCCGGTGGCTACTGATTGTCATTATGAATGACTATGAATTGCCACTCCTATATCTGAGGAGAGTATCCCAACCACCGCCACCCCCCATATACGCAGGAATTCTGTAACTCTAGTCTTCCTTTGCTTTTGCTAAAATGCCTGAAATGAAAATGAAAAAACTCAACTCAGATTGAAAAAAAAAATTCATTTTGACCCAACTTGTAACTTGCTTGATTCTCCACAAATTCTGGAAAAAAAATTGATTGGACTCAAAAAAAAACCCCTTTTTTAATTTTTCACAATTGTCAGTAAATGAAAAAATCCATTATTTTCTCAGCTCTACTTATTACATGCTGATTCTGGCTGCCTAGACACTTTACTTTAAAGCCAGCTTCTGCCGTTTGTGTCCATTGTGCGGTGCCTTATGCCATGGGTAATCCCCCTAATTGTAGTAGGACTGCTTGTAGAAAAAGTCACTACTCTACATAACAAAGAGGGCAGAATCTGGCCCTTTGTTTGCTACTAGCTATGAGACCAGTATAGGTATCTGTAGCAGGAGAAGCTGTAAAATGTTAGTGCTTTTAGTAGTGTGGCCTGGGAGTTTAATGGATTATATCTTCTCAGTTTATCCAATTATAAGAGTACAATAATGATATCCATAAATTTCTCTTCGGACAACAAATCTTGCAGCTCAAGAGGACAAAGCAACTCAAGGACTTGAGAAGAAAAGTTTTACAGCAGTAATAGAGTCTTGTTATTTCCCACATTGATCTCCAATTTCTGCCTGTCTGGAAGCACACATTATTTGGGTAGGGGAGGGGAGAGCTGATGAAACTGCCAACAAGATAGAGAAGCAAGATGCTCTATTCTTCCTATGCCATAATGAAGACGTATGTAGCTACATGTGAATTAAGATGGTACAGGGACAGAAAATAATAAACTGCAGAGTAATAGAAACTCCCCCATCATCTGGAAAGTGTGAAGTCATATTGTGGATCACAACTAATTTGTGGGCTTATAATAGGTATAGTATGCTTAACATTTTGGAACTTGTTGTATTGCCTATTTGGATTAAATTAAATACATACATCATTCTAACAAAGGTCTCCCAGCAGACTGTGAACTTTGGAAAGGGGAAAAAGGAATTAATGGCAATGTATTTTATATTTTGTGCTCCTCTGTCTGGAGATTCAATTATTTTCCCATAAAGAATTTATGGTTTCTGTCCAACAGATGTTGGTCAGCTTTTTAATAGACATTGCTGTGAGGGTAAGGGTGGGAAGACCTTCAACTACAATAAACTCAGCTGTTGTTGTTGATCTTATTGTCTAAGTGTCAGACCTAATGAGGGCCGGCTCCAGGCACCAGCATTCCAAGCAGGCGCTTGGGCCGGCAATCTGCAAGGGGTAGTAGTCCATGTGTTTTTGCCCCCAAGCAGCGCTCCGAATTGCCACCATGGATGGCAGGGGTAATCCGTGTGCCGTTAGGGCGGCACGTGCATTTCTGCTAAAAAGTAGAACCTGCCCTGGACCTAATAACCCATTTCAAAACAGCAGAAAGGGACAGAGAAGCAAGCAGGGATGCTGAAACAATTTTTATAGTGGGAGTGCTGCTCATGGAAACCATGTAGTTCATGTTTGTTATTACTACTTCAATCCAAGGCTTGTGGCAACACCACTGGAAGCAGGACAGAATTTAATTGCAACATCTAAATCTATGATCAACAGCTGGTTTCAAATGAAAGTAGATAATAGTGCTATAGTAGTATATCTGATTATGGGAAGGAGGCTGCTTAAATATATGAGCACTGAGCATGTGTAGTGTTCCAGAAAGACACCTTGCAACTGAAGGAATCTGCACTGTGGAACAGTGTTCCCAAAGCAGGTTTCCAAATGTAGATAGAATTTTTTGTGAGCATCTTCTGGCTCTTCAGTACTGGTTCAGCACAACAGAGGGATCCAGCAGGCTTAGGAAAGGGCTTTTTTTCATAACTCACTTTAAAATGTATTGAATGGAACTCTTGGGCCAGATACTACATTTTAGAGGAAAGGAAGAAGCCACATAAATAAGAGTACATTCTGGACTGCTCCGTCTTCTATTCCCAATACTCACTATGTAAAAATAGCCCTTTTTTCACAATTGCAAACAGATGACTTTTGCTATGCAGGTCAATTTATCAAGAGTTTTTGTTTCAGAAGCCTATACAAGCTGTTCCATGTGATGTATAATATTTAGTCAGGCAGTAGCTCACTGAGACTTTAACATTTCATTTAAATAAGCATCTTGTTATAGGCCAGCAAAACTTCTATCAATGTTCCATAAACACCGCATAATAGCAATGCAAAAGCACACTTCTGCCAAGCCAAACCCACATTAAGCAGAGAAGTTGCCAAAGCAAGTACAGTAATGAACTAATAATTATAATTCAGCTTTTAAATACCTCAGATTACAGTGTTTAGAGGCTCAGGTAGAGAATTCCAAGTTGTGGGTTGGGAGGCCCATCATGCGGTTGTGTATTTCTGTTGGTTCTAGACAAATTTAAAAGTAACTGAAACCTTGTTCCCTAAAATTAATACAAATGTCCAGAATTATTTAAAAATAACGCGTATAGGCATTAATAGGCAGTCTCAAACGTTAGCAAGAAACAATTCAAATATGCTAAAAGGAGGCAGTTTTCAATATTCTATAGTGAGCCAGAATAAGTAGATTAATGTTTTTTTTCTCTCAAGTGCCATTAAACTCCTGCCATCCAATTATCATTTCTAAAGGTTAACGAAGACTTGGGGGCACTTTGCCAATTCCTCCCTAAGCTTATTGCCCACATTTTTTTTCATTAAAGGCATTGCAAATAAATGTTTTTTCTATCCTTAAAAGTCATCATCATAACTTGATGTGATCCAAATGAAATATGTCTGCAAGGAGCGCTGTTTGATGAGCTAATCCAAATCTTCTCCATGTAGAGCAAGAGGAGGGGGAAGTTTGTGTTTCTTAAACAGAAACAGACACAGATATAAATTATGAATCATGTTTAAATTCAGTGACCGAACTATTTGGCAAGTCCAGGGTAAAGGTCTTGTCAATGAGGTATTGTTGATATTTACCCTATGATATAGGACATTTCTGTGGGGTAAGCAGCTGCTTGTTAATTTTTAATAAGCACTTATAGCCAGAGATATCAAAGCACTTTCCAAAATAAATTAAACCTCACAAACCATGGGAAATAGGTACCTAAGTAGTGGTATGCATATTTTGCTCTAGGACATGCAGTGAGTTGGTACTATAGTTTACCTGGGAGAAGACTTAAGAGACAAATTCACACCTGGTAACATTAAGTGCAACTACATTAAAGTCAATTACATTGTTCTCACTTACACCACGTTTGGAACTAGTACCCTTGTCATGGTATATTTCCCCAATCTGAACCTTAGAGTCCAAAAAAATGAGGTACCAGCATGAATTCCTCTAAGCTTAATTACCAGCTTAGATCTGATAAGCTGCCACCAATCAGGACTTGGAGTGCCTCATAAACTCTGGTCTCCCCAAAACCTTCCCTTGGGGACTGGGGACCCAAGACCCAAATTTCTTGGTTCGCAACTAGAGGGAATAAACCATTTACCTTCCCTCCTTTCTTCCTGCCCAGCATCTTCCCACCCTGGGTAACTAGGAGATCACGTGATCCAAACTCTTGATCACAACAAGAGAAATGCAGGTTTTTCCCCCTTTTCCCCCTCCCCAGGCTTTTCCTCCCCTGGTTTATCCGGAGAGATAAACAGTGATTCAAACTCCTTGATCTTAAAACAGAGGAATCCCCTTCCGCACCAACCACCTCCTCTTCCCTTAACCAGAGGCAAATACAGATCAAGCTCTGGTGGAATACCTAACACAAAGAGTAAATTTATCCTTCCCCCTTCTGACCCACAGGTCCCTGGTGGTACAGGACTTAATGTCCTTTGAGCCTTAACCAAGGAAAAATTAACTCATGGTGCTTCAACAGAAAAACTTTTAATAAAAGACAGAAAAAGTAAAGAGACATCACTGTAAATTCAAAGATGGAGATATTGACAGGGTCTTTCTAGCTTATAGAAAACTGGAGGAAAAGCCTCCCAGCCAGAATACAATTTAAAATACTTCCAGCCAAATACACTTATTAATCTACCATCAGATACGACATTTGAAATAAACGAAATACCAATTAAAACGACTAAACAACCGCCTTTCTACTTCACTACTACTTGAATAGAAAATTAGAGCCTGTCATACATTCAGTCACTCTCAGATCCCAGAAGAACACAGACAAAGAAAAGAACAAGCACAAACAAAAACTTCCCTCACGGAGATTTGATAAGTATCTTGTCTTCTGATTGTCCTCTGGTCAGAGTGTTGAAGTCACTGTTTGTTACCCCTTTACGGTAAATAGAGCCATTACCTTAGCTATCTGTTTAGATCAACCTGAGTACCAATGTAAGGAGATTGGAGCTAACTTCTACTTAGTCATCTAGTGTTAAATGAAAGCACTTCCCAGTCTGAGTTACCCACATTTACACTGGTGCCAATATCAGAGAGGATACTATAACTCAGAAGAATTGGTATTGAATGCCAGGCTGAGTCCAAGTTACATGCTGAGGGAGTAAAAGCTACAGCTAGCAAGAAGGTAACCATAGGAGAATAATGGAGAGGCCACCCTCCTATTTATCTTTGCAGTTGCTGATTTTATAGAATTCAGAGACATAGACTCTAGGACGGGGAAGGGCCTCAAGAGGTCATCGAGTCCTCCCCTGCCTCAATGGCAAGGACCAAATACGTGTCTAGACCATTCCCTGATAACTTTATCTAACCTACTCTTTAATATCTCAGATTCCACAACCTCCCAGGCAATTATTCACGGTTGAACTACACGAAAGTTAGGAACTTTTACTACTGGGTCACCTAAACTCGTGCTGCAAGTTTAAGCCCATTGCTTCTTGTCTTTCCTTAGAGGCTAAGGTGAACAAGTTGCGCCTTCCTCCTGATGAACAGCTTTTAGATACACCTGAAATGCTACACAGTCCCTTACTTCCTTTTCAAAACATAATAAGCTCAATTCTTCAGCTTGCTTCAGAGAGGTTCATGGTCCTCAAGACTATTAATCAAATTCTGTTGCTGCTTATCTCTGGACAAACCTCTCCATTTTCTCTCACAGTCTTTCTTGAAATGTGGTGGCCCAGAACTGGACACAATTACTCCAGCTAGCCTAATCCAGCGCAGAGGTAGGAGCGGAAGAATGCTTAATCATGTCCTTGTTTACAACATCATCTTGTAATTGGCATCCAGAATCACGTTTGCTTTTTTTGCAACAGAGCACAGCTGACTGTTGACTCATAATTAGGCTGTGATACACTATGAACCCCAGACTCTCTGCCCATACCACTTCCTAGACAGTCTTTCACATTCTGTAGGTGTGAAACTGATTGGTCCCTTCCTAGTGGGAGCACTTGCATTTGTCTTTATGACCTCATCCGGTTTACCTCAGACCATGTTGCCGCCCAATTCTCCAGATCATTTTGAAGTTGACCCTTTGTGGATCTAGGGCCTCCCAGTCCAGACCTGAACTTTAGCGTCCACAATCTGGTAACTCTGTCCAAACTGGACTTGCGGTCCAAACGTCTGGTGGCTTACCTGAAACTTCCACCAAGCTCACTACCAGCGTTGGTAATGTTGCTGCCACCAGGTCATGTAGAATGTTACTTTTAGGGGTCTGACCTCCCCCTTTCCTCTCTCTGTGTCCCCTAACCTCCTGGGTGGGACTCCAGATTCCAATTCCCTTGATGCTAAAAGCAGGGGAAAATCCTTCTCCCCTCCTTCCGCCTGCAAGAAACCGTTCTCTCTTCCCAACGCGATAACGTTCTCATACACCTCAGGACATTGAGATGCAAAATGCCACCACTTGGCTTTGCTTCCCCGTTCTGCTCTCGTAGCAGTAACAGAAAAAACTTCAGCACAAGAGAACAGAGATGATTCTTTGTCTCTTGCCCGTACTGCTCCTTTCCCTGAAAGCAATAGGAAAATAGCTCACAGCTGGCGTTTTCCCTCCCATTGCCTTCCCTAGAATAAAGAACACTGTTCCACACGTTTAAAAGAAAAGTTGATAATAAACTAGAAAAGAAAAGATTAAAACAATAATCTGCATAAGAAACCTCAATTACAGCTCTGCTTATAAGAAGCTAAAGAAAAAACATCTGATGTTAAAGATCAGGCCCATTAACCAGTCCAACAAATCAACATACAGGTAAATACACCACAAGAGATCATCATAGCCGAATTAACTTTTGGCGTTCTGGGTAACTTACAGATGTTTAGAAGAAACTTTCAAGAATAAGCGGGAGTTAGGAGGAAACCTTGTTTACTCACACTGAGCAAACAAACAAAGACCCCTGGTATAATCAAATCCCGCCCCTCGACTTAAACAATCCAGTTTCCTCTACTTGGTCGCTGGTCAGGTTGGTACCCTTTCCAGGTAAAGAGAAACCTTAACCCTTACCCTACCTAATCCATTATGACACGGGGATCAATGCCCCCAAATCACGACGTAGAAAAAGTTCACTGGAGGGTGAGTTCTACTAGAACCTTAAACTAAACAGAGGAACACAAACAGGCACAATTAGAAATAAAAGTATGCAAAGTACAAGATTTCACATCTTCAGAAACACTTAGCGGCAGCAATGTCAGTTTGTAGCGGAAGCGTCGTCCAACATATGGACGTAGCTTTTCCAGGGCGTACAACAATGGCATAGCATTTTTTCCACACTGACTGAACCAGTATCTGAGGGCCACCAGACCCGGGCGAAATATGTCTGGGTAGCCTGTGACCCGTTTAGCCCTGGGTTGTCTAGACAACTGCGTCTGGCATTGGGTAGCACAGTCACGAAAGTCAGTACGGTACTTCTTCCCTTGGGTGGTTTCTTTGGAAAGGACCAGAATTCTCAGCTCCTTGCGAATGGACCATCAAATATGGGGAGTGGCTGAGAGGGCCCGGACCAGATTGAGGCTTTGCATCTGTTGGCCCACCTCACAAGACTGACATACTGGGCAAGCTCTGCCATTCCCCCAGTAGAAGATTTTTCCAACCGGTAGCGGCTGCAGCTCCTGGCATCCACCAGAAAGAATGTTTGTATAAAAGTCCTATAGGTCTATAACACACCGGATGGTCAGACGAGCTGAAGCGGTGGGGTTCTCCGTGCGCCACCCCAACTTTGAAGGCGTCATCGCTTCCTGCTCAGTCTGGAAAGTCCTTGAGCGGGGACATCCACGTTCTTCCTCAGACGGTTTGTTACTTGGGCTTGGTCCCTGGAAGCGAGGTAAGATGATTGGGGTTGATTGTGTCGCTGGTGGCATCGTAACATCGCTGTCTGCTGGTGCATACCTGGTGGTACTCAGTGCCTGCTGAGCCTCTTGGTATGGGTTTGTTGCTTCTTTCTGCCAAGTTAGGCCTCCGGTTGGTTCCCTTCTGGCGTTGGATTGAAGATGTTTGCACTTTGCTTGTGCCCTGGTGCGGGTTTGTTGTTCCAGTCCGGTGTTTGGGACTGGAGGTGCGTGGCTGGTTAAGCCGTTGACATGGGCTACGGGTTCACACCTCAAGTTGGGTGCTGGTTAGCACAGACAGGTTGCTTGTGTCGCCTACCTGCTTTGTAAGTTGAAAATTCCTCCGGTGGGTTGAACACAAAGTGTCGGAGGGGCGGAGGGTTGGGAGCCTGTTTGCCCTACCGCACCATCGCAGCCTCATGCCTTTCTTTGTTTTCCGCTCCTTTTCACTTTCCTGTTCGTTGTCTTCGTCCCATTGTCTCTGTGGACCGCCTCTCTTCCTTTCTTGTAGTTTCTTTTGTGGTCAGACCGTTTTTGGCTTCTTGTTTCCCTTCTGATGGCTCTGACAGCTTGATTGTTCCTCCTTTTCTTTTAGTTTGATCTTCTTTAGTTTGAATTTTAAAGATTAAGAAGTTTTTATTTCCTGGAACTCATGGTTTTTGGTTTCTTGTGTTGTGGGGCCTCTGGTGTCGTGTCGAATTGCTGGCTTTCGGCCCCTGAGATTGCCTAGAACCTGCTTTGACGTTGTTCTAAGGCTCGTTTGCGATAGGGCAATTGACCAACACATAGCTACTGTATTCACCTGCTGTGCGTTTGCGGCTGGGTACTAATGTCCCAATGTTTAACCAACGACGTTGAATTGGGTTCTTATGATAAAAAAAATGCAAGCTGCTAGCCCAGCTAAAAAAAAATACAGATTTCAAGCTGCTACAGGAAGCAGAAAAAAAAATTCAAAGCTCTCTAGCCTGTAAAACCCAATCTTTGTTCCCTAAAGTAAGATGCTGAGCAGCAAGGGAGAAAAAATTTCTTCCTCTAAAACACAATCGTCTTCTTTCTTCTCTTCCTTAACACCGCTACTGTGGTGTCTGCCTCAGCAAGTCCCACTAAAAAAGGAAGGCCTATATTAAATCCAAAAACAATGAATAATCTTAAAGGCGTCATAATACTAAAAAAAAATGCGAAAAAACTTGGCCCTGAAAATCAGCAGGGAAAAGAAAAAAAATTGTCGGTCTTTAAAACAAAAAACACCATTCTTCTGCCTCATCAGACTCTAATAAAAAGAAAAAATGTACTATGAAAAATTAAATGTATACTAAAAATTCAAAATCAATCCTGCTGCAGCAGACACCAGTGGTATCTAGCTCACAGAATCTGAACTTTAGCACCACCAAAACGAACCTGGTCCTGTCCCCAAACCTGGACTTTTGCGGCGTGTACATCTCTATTTGGGGGTTACCCCAGAAATTCTTCCACGCTATAACCCTAACCAACTTTGGGATTGGCTGTGGCCACCAGGTAGGTAGGGGTAATTTACTTTAGGGGGCCTAACCTCCATCTACTCTATGGTGTCTCGCCCCAACCCTCCCTGGGGGGACCAACGTCCAGATTCCAAACCTTGGAGCAAAGCATCGGAAAAATCCTTCTCCACCTCCTACCACCAACTGCCTTGCACAGAAATCCGGTTTCTCTACTTCCCAATGCGATAAGCGTTCACTATACAACCCTCCAGGACAATTGAGAATGCAAAATGCCCAGCTAGCTTTGGCCTTCCCCGTTCTGCTCTCGTAGCAGTAAACAGAAAAAAAATCGTCAGGCCACACAATTAAAGAGAACAGAGATGATCTTTGTCCTTGCCCCGTAGCTGCTCCTTTCCCCTGAAAGCAATAGGAAGGGAAAAAGCCAGCTTCACAGAAGCCGCTTTTCCCTTCCTTGCCTCTACCCTGCTTGCGGTCCCCTGCTGCTCGAAGAAGAGACTACACTTTTCGTTCCACAATGTACGTTTAAAAAAGATGAACAAGGTGCTTTTGGGCCCTTAATAGTGTCCCTTTGAAAAACTGCCAACTCTCCTCAGTTGTTTTTCCCCTCAGTCTTGATTCCCATGGGACCTTACCTATCAGCTCTCTGAGCTTACCAAAATCCGCCTTCCTGAAATCCATTGTCTCTATTTTGCTGTACTCTCTTCTACCCTTCCTTAGAATGCTACAACCCTGTCCTTCTCTCCATTACCATGTGTGTTACACACATTTACACAGTTGCTACCATATAACTTGTACTTTCATTTACATCCTTTGCGAATTTAACATACTGCTTCTTTCAAGTTGCATCTGGTAGAAGCTCTATTTGGCAGAACCTCTGATTAGCAGAGGAATGTGTCCAAGCAGTGACATATTCTAAACTCTCTCTTAAAACAAACACGCAAATCTTTACTTAGTTTTTTTCTAATATTTGGTAATTGTGACATTTTCTGTAGCCTAGCTTTTTTACATAACCAAAACATGTATGAGAAAACAGAACTGTAATCTAAAATAAAAAAATAAAATTTCAAAGCATGACAACCAAATCCTGTGATGTGAGGTTTTTAAGCCACCTTTCTGCACTGTGGTCTTGAGGTTGACAGGTACAAAATGGGCCATGATGTACCTTAGCACAGTTTAATTTCTGCTGGCTGCAGTATTCCTTTAGAGAGCATCCTAGTGGCCAAAGATCATTTGGAGTATCGTGCACTCTGGCTGAAACTTTTGATTTCTGGTTTGCAAGACATTTCAGTATTTGAAATTTGGGCTTGGTCCAGTTCAGACCAAAACCAATTTTTTCAGTTTCTCATGAACCAGAAATTTTGAAATAATTTATCTTCAGAAACACTGACACATGGGGCTTATGAAACAAAATATGGTCCCTGGGAGGAGCAGCTGCTGACTGAAATTGACATGATCTTGTCATTTCTGTAGCAGTGGTGAAACTGTAAAGAAACATGTCAGTTTCAATCATCTACAGCTGTGCCATGCAGAGAGCCCCAGGGCTTCCAGACTCCTGGGCCATCTGGCTTCAAGGGCTGCTCTGACCCAGCTCTAATCTTCAATGTAGGTGCATTTGAGAATCTAAACTTTAGGTGCTTAAATAAAGGACTAACTTTAGGGCTCCTATTTCTAAAAATCTTTTATTTTTGAATTCTTATTTAGGGAGCTAAATATGTGACCTCATTTTCAAAAATCCTGAGCATTATCAGTCAGTTTCCTCTTCTACACACATTATTTAATACAGCATTAGCTTGCAAATTTGTTATGTGCACATCACTTCATAACATCAATATTCCTTCATGAAACATTTATTTTCCTAAAAGAGTACTTAGAATTAAGTATTTTGAAAACTGTCACTCACCAGGACAGGCTCCATGGACTAGTGTTTGAGAGCCAATAGCAGTTAGGTTTACTTGCAAGCAGTTTGCACAACTAATCAGTAAAAGTGGGCCTGACTGTGATCCAAATTAAAGACTGGTTTCACACCAGTGTAACTTAGAGATGAAACATCCCCAAGATATCTATCAGATGTATTCTTTCAGGCCTGGTCCCAGAGCATTTTTTGTGCCAGCCCACACTCTATCAGCAAGCAGAAAAAGTGTCTATATTTTGATTTGTCCTTTTCTCCCTCATTTGTTTGTAATTCTCTCTGTTTCTGCTGGTGGTCTGTGTGAAGGTCAGAAAAGGGAAGTTTACCTTCAGTATCAATTGCACATTCGTACAGATGAAATACTGAAGAGACCTCTTTAGTAACTCCTTTGGCTATTTAGAAAAAAGATTCGATGCATGCTGCTGAATCCTTCCAATGATACGTGATAAACAAGCAGGTATCTTTTAATTGAGGAGTAAATTAAGTTTATTTAACTACAAAGAAATTTTAAGTGTGTACAAGGCATTAGAGTCAGAAATGGGTGCAAGAAAAATAGATAAAATGCTTTCTAGTGCTAAAACTTAACAAACTAGACTTGGTTTGAGGTAAAATTCTTACCACATGTTCCCAGAACATAGCTGACCAAATTCTCAAGTCAGAATCTGCCCTTAAAGTCCAAAAGCAGTGGTTTTGCCCCTCATTTTTATAGTCCATCTGCCTTTGAAGTAGCAAAACAAGGTGCCATTGAGTCTGGGGGTGAAGGTGGCCCCATGCTCTTTCTTCTCACCTGTGTATACTGAAATGCAGATATTCCTTGTCTCCTTCTTGCTGTCTCAATGACCTTGTTTACTATCTATAAACAAATTGAGGTACACACATAATCCTTTGTTTAAGATTAACTTGCTTAACCAGTCCTGCCTAATTGGAGCTACATGGTTTTGAACATGTGCTATCAACATCATACAAGGGGAATTCATAACTTCTCATATAACATTGCTACATATATTTCACCATTATATTATTGAGCAGCAAGTTATTAGTTTTCAAATGATACCTCACAAGGTATATTTCTGTAAAAAGGTTGTTACAATAGTATGTAGGGTGTGAATATAGGAGCATATTTGGTCACAGCATGGTTCAGGTTGTCCTCTTGCTTACTAAGTTTAGGTCATTCAGTCAGAAAACAGAAATAGTACCATAAGAGGGCAGCTGATCTTGTGGTTCAGGCACTGGACTGGCACTTAGAAGATCTAAGTTTCATTGCAGGCTATGTCACAGCCTTCTTGTATAACCTTGATAACTCATTTAAGTTTCTCCACCTCATTTCCCCAACTGTAAAATGCAAGTGTTGTGGGAATAAATCCACTTGTTTGTGATGTGCTCAGCCACTATGCTAATGGGGGTGCAGCCATATAAATACCTAAATAGATGTGACTTAGGGAACTTAACAGCTCTGCGTGAACACTGGACACTGGAAGGAATAGTTACAGTAAATGGTTCATTCGTGTGCAATCCATGGGCATTTTTTCTATGAGATATTTGTAAGAAGAATTTAGAACACCAAACACATTTGTAAAAAATCATGTCCATCTTGCAAAAAGGAAAAGGGGCTACATAACACTCACAAAACCACTCACTGCAAATAGTTAACCCAGCTTAAAGACAAAGAAGTATCCATGCAGTAGATACATCTCAATCATCCAACTTCTGGTAACTGACAAAGAAAATGTGTTCTGAGTTCAGCTCAAGTTGTCAATTCTGGGCGAAGTGGTGTTACATCCTCTCTACAGCAATATAACAACCGGAAGGGATGACAGCTATTGCCACATAAGTGACTCACATTGATTAATGGCCTCTGTAGAAAGAAATTTGTGAGGAGGGTGTTTTAGGGACATTAAAGTCATTCTTCTTGTCAGAAGTAAATGCTGCATGATCTTCTACGCCCTTCCCAGTGTTTTGCTGACTTTTGTTCATATACATCAAACCAATAGTCATTTCACCACTGTATGCATGGTAAAATAAATTCATTTTTGATAATACACAAAGGACTGAGAACAGAAAATAAAAACTGTAAGTACAAATCAGATTTTTATACTTTTAATTTAAAGGATGACAAATAAAGCAGGGTAGTGCTGGGAGGGAATACCATGAGGAGCATCCAGTTCAGACAGTGAGAAGGCTCTTTTAGCCTTCTCCAGCATTCATATATAACATTTTGTTCACGTAACACAACTAGCTGATAATTTTTTTTCAAAATGGATTTGTTTGATAGCTATGTCTTGTGAACTCTCTTATCTGGCAGTTGCTACAGCTTTTTCAGTTAATAAGGTGGGGAAAATACTTTTTTTCTATACCAGGTACAAATTACTTATTATTTTATCATACTAGTATAGTTATTACTAATTATTTACTTGGTGCATTAAAAATATTTTGAATAGTATCCTCTATGTTCAGGACAATGAAAATAACCACATAATATTCCAGCCCTGTGCATTCTTCACAGCTCTTAGTATACTAAATAAGCACTTTCATATAAAGGAACACAGGGGAGAGGAGAGGATGTTTTATTATCTCAGACTTCAGAGCACATGAAAGCCCATTCCAATAGATGGCTCATAAGCAATAACAACTAGATAACCTAACTGTGAACAGCCCAGCTGCCATAGCAAAGCATGAAGGGAAAGTGTCAATAACTACATCTAATCCAGTACAATCAGCTACGCTGCTGAAAGCAGTGCATTTGCACAACTGACACTGAACTCCATGAACGTTTGAAATCAATGAAGTTGCAAAGGTGAATCAGAGGGCCCACTTTGGTCTGAAGAGCCTTAATTATTGGTGATGATGTGTGCATAAACTCAGCTTGGCTTTCTGATAACAGGTTGAGTTTGCAGAGCTGGTATTTAGGGAGTAAAAAGTATATATTTTTACTTGTAACCTGAGCATATTTGATATGAAAATTGTTGAAAGTGCCACTTTTAGAGTCACTTTTCAGAGTAAAAATATACTTTAAGATGCAAAATGTGTACTCTATAAATTGATAAAAGCTAAATTATTCAAAAACAGTGATAATGTGGCACCAGCTCTTATGGAGGTTCTGCACCAAGGTATTAGATACCCGTGATATATGGACCTGAATAGATATAAAGGTTCTCCCCACCCCTCTCCCCAGTTGTGGGGATTCTATCTTGAAGACTGATGGTATATTCCATCAGGGCCAGAGATTTTAAAATATCACTTGATAACCAATTTGTAAAAAAATGAACTCACAAACAGTTTTTGAAAACTGTTTCAATGATTTAATAAGCTGACAGACAGTACTATGTAATTGGTAAAGATAACAGTATAAGCAGGAGAAAAAGCGAAGTTCATAAAAGACTGGAAAAGGGGATTCAATATATATATATTTTTTAATCCCTGAACATCAAAATATCCAGGCCTGTGTTAAATTTCTATATGCATTTTCAGGCCCCAGTAAACACGTTGAGGGCAAGTTTTCACTGATCAAAAAGACAGAGCACAAAAGCTAATATTCAGTATATTATGAAGGAAAGTGTGGTCATAGAGCCAATCAGAATATTTACTGCTTTGAGCTCAATGGATGAATGCCGAGAAACCAGTAGTTTCTTTCAGCTGTCCATCCATCTGAAACCACCTACATAAGGAACAAATTGACACTTCAGGACATGATGCTCTGCTGGTGTGAGTTAACCTAACTCTACTGACTGAGAATCTGGCCTGGGTTTGTCAACAATTTCTAATTATCTAACAGATCTTCCATATGCCAAAGAATACGTCCTTTGTGCTATATACAAACATCTATATCCTTGATGATTGTAAAAGCCCTCATGAATCATATGCATATTGCTGAATTGATAGTGAATATTATGCATATACCCAATTTTGACCAGGACTGAGCCGTCAAAAATTTTCCAGTGAAACTGTATTTCCACAGTATGTTTTGGTTTTTGGTTAAACTAAATTTTTCACAAGTTTCTGCTTTCCATGCAAACTTTCAGTTCTCATCAAAATAGAAAAGTGGGGGAAAAAACAGCCCCAAACCAAAATGTTTTGATTCACATAGGCTCTCATGTTATCTCACAGGAGTTGTAGTTCAGATGCCCTATGGGCCAGCCACCCCAGCTGTACTTCTTATCTCATGATGCATGCCTCCATTGGACTCCAGTGATGCACAAGGAGAGATCAGGGTGCATCCTGAGAAATGTAGTCCAATTCCCATAAGGCTGTGTATGAGTATTTCAGAATCAAAATATTTTGGGGTTTTGATATTTTGGTTTTTGTTGTTGCCAAAAAGTTGATTTTTTTTTTCAGGGAAAATCTTGACAAAAGCATTTTTGGAATAACTTTTCACTAGAGGGAAAAAAGATATTTGTCCACCCAGTTTGACAGATAATGTTATCTCAATAAATGTTTGCTTTTTCTTAATTTGAGTATTGTTTTTTCTCGTGGTATGCACAATTATCAACTGTTGTTACTACAACTTGCAAGATGCTATCAGTGTCAAATATGTTAGAATTCCCCATATGTTGAGAATGACATATTCCATATTTCTTGTTTACTAGACAGCTGATTAAATATTAAAAGTGATTTGTCAATATGTTTTGCAAATAAACATAGCAAGTTCATGCCAAAATTATTAATGAAGTAATGTTATTCATTGTTCAAGTGTATTTGAATTACCATGGTTTATTAATTAAGATAGTCACAAACCCCAAACATTTCACAAATTCTAGCATGAATGCTTTTTTATCTGAAAATTTGTACCAAAAATGCATGGGTTTTTTGCTATTATTCACTATTTTAAAAATATAATAATTTAATAGAACAGAAATATTATGTGATGCAGGTGACCAATCATATTAGATGAATAACAAATAATATGTAAATAGTTCTCACACAACACATAAGCTTATATCTGTTTACAGAAACTATTCAGCAAATACAAATACCTAATATAGTCTTAGCAATCGGGAACTATTAATGGAAAAATTCAAAAACAAAAAAGGTAGATATTTGTTGGATCGTTTATTCACAGTGAATAATTTAACCAACTCTATTATTTGGTACAGTAAATTGATTTTATGGAACTCAACATTATTGGGATTACTTTATTTGATTCAGGTTCTAAAGAATGGGTGGCTGGAGATGCAATATAAAATGGGAAGATATAGAATACAGCTTTCCATATTTTTGAAAATGATGCAGTTGTTAAAATTAGACATGTTTGGTGGATTCTACTTCAGAAGAGTTAGTTGAGAAGTCATTTAAGAGAGTGAGAATACACATGTTGTTGTCAGGATTATAATGCATAACAGCAGAACATTGTCACATAACAATAGCAAAGAATCCTAGAAAGATTCACTTTCTTCTATTACTGGAAAAAATGGTATGTGATTGTAGTGGGACTGTTGCCCCACTTTGGCAGACAAAGAGTTAATAGTAGCCCTTGGAGCAGCTGCACAGAACCCAGCCAATCAAAGAAGGCTTAGAAGCAGCCAATCATGGCCAGGCTGGGCCTTGTATAAAGCCTTCAAAGCAGAGGAGACCAGAGTCTCTTCCTGACAAGCAAGGGAGGCTCCCAGGGATAGCACCTTATACAGAGTAGAGCTGGGCCAGCGGCTCAGGGTAGCAGAGGAAAAGCTCCAACCTGATACCTTCCAGGCTGAGACCCCTGAAAGAAAGGGCCGAGAAGGTGCAAGGGCCAAACGGAAGTAGCCCAGGGAGCATGAGCAGTAGGGGGAAGAGACGGAGAGCAGGACATGGCTGAGCCAGAGGGTCCCTGGCTGGGACCCAGAGTAGTGGGTGGGCCTGGTCTGCCCCTCCCCCCTAACACTGCACCTGGCTGTGGAGGAGCATGGCTGGATACAGACTGTGGCTTGCCCCTGAGGCAAGGGGCTAGATGAGGGGTGGGCAAACTTTTTGGTCTGAGGGCTGCATCAGGTTTTGTAAATTGTATGGATGGCTGGTTAGGGGAGGGAGTGGTGGCCTGGCCCCCACCTCCTATCTGTGTCTGTCCCCACCAGGACTCCTGCCCCATTCAACCCCCTGTTCCCTGACTGCCCCTCTGAGACCCCTGCCCCATCCACACCCCACCGCTCCCTGTCCCCTGACTGCCCCCAGACCCCTGCAGCCCCATCCAACCTCTCCTCTCATTCCTGACAGCCCCCCTGGGACCCCTGTCTCATCCAACCACCCCTTCTCCCTGACTGCCCCCTGCCACCCCATCCAATGTCCCCCTCCTTCCTGACTGCCCTCTGGGATCCCTGCCCCCGACCACATCCCCGACTCCCCTAACCAGCCATCCAACCCGCCTCCCCCCTGCTCCCTTACTGCACTGCCTGGAGCACGGGTAGCTGGCAGTGTTACAGCCGTGCTGCCTGGCTGGAGCTGGTCCACTCTGCCACTGCTGCCACCGCCGCCATCACATAGCACAGAGACCAGGTCAGGCTGGCTCTGCAGCTGCGCTGCCCTAGGAGCTCACAGCCCCACCACCCAGAGCACTGCGCCAGCAGTGGAGTGAGCAAGCTGAGGCGGCAGGGGGTGGGGGGACAGCCTCCCGGGCCAGGAGCTTGGGGGCCAGGCAGGATGATCCTCCAGGCCAGATGTGGCCCATAGGCTGTAATTTGCCCATCCCGGGCCAGACTTTGGTGCTGCAGTTGTCCACATGGGCAGGTGCAGGCTGAGGACTGCTGACACTCCCTCGGAAGGAGAGAGAACCAAGTGGGGCACAGCCAGAGGGCTGTGTCTAGAAGAGGACGCTGCAAGTCAAAGAGCAAAGCAGGTCCCAGACAGCACAGCAAAGTAGATAATGGGCAAGACGCCGGCCAGCAGGAGGCTCTCTCTCCGAGGCTGGAACTGAGCTAATTCCCAGAGCGACTGGCAGAAGACAGCACAGTGGTGAGTGTCTGCTGTGCTACATGATCATGTAGGAAGATGGTATCATGATTTATGCATAGGCAGCCAAATTAAGATTGCACAGGCCATCTGAAGGGTTAAAATCCTTGTGCATTTTATATAATAACCTGATATATGGATTGTGCCACCTCCTTTTCCAGACCCAAAGTCCAGAGTTTGGTCAAGAGACCAGAGGCCTAGCAAATAGTGATCAGCTAAGAGAAAGCTGGGGTAAACAAGATAACATTACCTTTGCTAAGATACGCTTAGTCAGTAGAAATGCCAGATGTTGAAGCAATAACTGAATAATTATGTTTCATCTAATGTTTCAGATTGAACAAAGGATCCCTGTTCCTATTGTGTTTCTCCTATAGGGAAACAGTCTTCCCACAGATTCAGCCTTGAGTTTATGAAAAGTTGGCACATGTCAATATAAAAATATGGCATCCTTCCACCTCCCTTCCCAGGGACCAATGCTTGCCTTAAGGCATAAAGGAGACAAACTGTATTGTTATATACTTTCACTGTTTATTTGCTTTAACCCCTAGGAATGTACCTGTGGGACAATCAAAAGAGTTGCTCCATTCTTATGGACCCCAAATCAGAATTCAACGTATATATTTTATACTAATAACATTTTATCAAAGTATTAATTAAATGTTAACTTGCTAACATGAGACCATGGGCGGAGACATTATGTAATGTTTTAACCATTGGCTAATGTGCTATCTTGTCTTGCTGCAAAACCTATCCCAGAGTGTGGAACTGCCTACCCCGTCACTTTCCCCCGTCCCTGGAAAATCTATATATTCTATTGTAATCAATTGATTGACAGTGTCTCTGATCCTAATAAGCAAGGTGACTCTCTGCCAGCGCTGTGTGTAATAAACTCCTATGCTTGACCTCTACATGGTGTGGATTTATGTCCTTCACCATCTCTATTCTAGTATTATGTAATATTTGATTTTGAAACCTTAGTCTTCTTTTAATGTAGTTTTTGTATGTAACTTCTTAGCTTTTTAAAAAAGCAAGCTAATAAAAAAACACACACACCCCAAATTCTGTTATCTGGCATACATTGTCACCCATATGGGTCATCAGAACTCTTTCTCCACTCCTCAGAACTCTTTCTCCTTACAGTTCACCCCTAGTCCCAGTCCCCTTGCCTAGCCATTCCCAGTTCTTACCCAGCTCCTTGTCTCCTGACTCTTTGCCAATCCATTCCCAATTCCCCCTTCTACCTAGCTCCTCATAAATCTGCCTTCTCCCTTTCCCTAATCCTAGTTTTCCCACTGGCTTTCAGGCCCAATCTCCCTCTTAACCTTCCCCAGCTCTTTGTTCTAGTCTCTTGGTCTAGCAAGTCCATTTTCCCCATGTATCCTGTGTCCTCTTCTGCGCTCCTCTTCCCCTTCACTTCCTATCTCCTGCCTCACTAATTCTCAGTCCCAGTCTCCTTGTCCAGACAGTCCTATTCTCACCCCTGCTCTTCATCTTATCTTTATCTCCCTCCAACCCCCCATTTACTGTCTCCCAGCCATCCCAGTCTCCACCCTGGATGCCAGTCCCAGTTTCCCTCTCTCCCACCCAGGCTTCTTCTCAAACTGTACTGCCTATATCCCCACCCCACTGGTCTGACTCTTTTCTCCTATGCATTTAAATCAAGCAGCCTTCTCTACAACTGTCTGGGCTCAGCAGATAGGTCACTCAGAGCACAGAAGATAGTGTTCCTGTTCTCAGTTCCGGTGACGAGATTCAGACCCAGCACAACCCAGAGAAACAATTGCAGGGAATTTCCTGGTCTTGAGTATGCCCTTTATGGACAAAGTCTTTAGGGAACTGAGCTCTTAAAGCAGAGGTGGGCAAACTACGGCCTTTGGGCCCCTTCTGCCCGGCCCCTGAGCTCCCGGCTGGGGAGGCTAGCCCCTTGTCCCTCCCCTGCTGTTCCCCCTCCTCCACAGCCTCAGCTCACTGCACCACTGGTGGAATGCTCTGGGCGATGGGGCTGAGAGCTACTGATGGCATGGCTGGCTCCAGCCGGGCTGAGCGGCTGCCTGCCCTGGTGCTCTCGGCAGCACGGCTGTAGCACTGCCAGCCAGCAGTGCTACAGGGAGCACAGTAAGGGGACAGGGAGCAGGGGGGGTTGACTAGAGAGCAGAGGAGTTCAGGGTTGTGGTCAGGGAGTGAGGATGTGGATAGGGGTTGGGGCAGTCAGAGGGTGGCGACCAGGGTTCCCAGTTGAAGGGGGGTGGTGGGGGGCAGTCAGGGGCTGGGGTTCTGGGGGCAGTCAGGGAGAAGAGGCGATTGGATGGGGTAGGGATCCTGGGGGGACAGTCAGGAATGAGAGGAGGGGTTGGATGTGGAGGCCTGGGGCAGTCATGGGTGGTGGTCCTGGGACGGTCAGGAATGAGAGGAGGGGTTGGATGTGGCGGCGTGGGGCAGTCAGGAGTGGGGGGTCCGGGGATGGTCAGAGGACAGGCAGTGGTGGATGGGGCTGGGGTCCCAGGGGAGTGGTCAGGGGACAAGGAAGAGGGGGAATTGGATGGGGCAGGGGGCCATCAGAGCACTAGAAGCAGGGGGGTTAGATAGGGGACTGGGGATGGGCCACACTTGGCTGTTTTGGGAGGCACAGCCTTCTCTAACCGACCCTCCACACAATTTCGGAAACCTGATGTGGTCCTCAGGGGCGGGCAAACTTTTTGGCCTGTCTTAAAGCCTGTCTCCACTGAGCATGGGCAAACTACAATTTTTCAATAGCTTAAACTTGGTCAAATTTGGGTGGATTTTCATGTGGATGGCAAAAGTCACACACTTGATACAAAGGCCAACCTCCTGCCAATTTTTAATTGGGAGTATTAAAGCTGTGAAAAGGGCACCAGAATAAAACATGGAAAAATCAACTGTTCTGCCCACAGCCTCAATCTTGGAAACAGCCAAACCATTTTAGAGGAAAATTTCCCCCCAAAAAGTCAGCCTGAAGGAGACACTTGCATGTGACACCGGTTAATGTTTGACAAAGTTATAAGCAACTGAAGACAGAGTCTTAAAATGGGAAGTGTCGGGTAACCTTAATTAAGGCAGTGCTACCAGATTATATACACATGATAAATGAATGTATCAATGTGTATGTGTGTATCAATAACACCTGATACTTCTGTAAATTATATATATACATATCATAAATGTGTATGAGAACCTGTCCTGGTAGAGACAATGTAGATGAGATCCTAACTGTCAGAACAAGATTCAAGAGTGGCTATCTTGCTGTCCATGCTAACTAGAGGCAAGAGATTAGAAGTAATGAGGGGAAAGTGGAGGAGATGACATGGAATAAATAACAGATGAGTCTGGCTGCTAAATTGACTCTAGGCACAGAAATAAGCAGAGTAGAAATACTGCAAGACCAGCTAGTGCAGCTTAGCCTTAAAATAATCAGAATAATGATGAAGATGATACCCTGAAGGAAGTATCAGGAAAGAATAAATAAGGATCATTACACTTTGAATATTTCAATAGATGGATTTAACTATTTTAAAAGAACTTTGTTCTAGCTAAAACTTCATAATCAAGTCTGAGCTGCCCTAAAATATAAACCTCCAAAGAGTTTGTAAATGTTGTCTAAATGCTACAAAATTGAGCCATTTTTGTGATTCCTAATATTCTGTGTAGAAATAGTTAAATCAAACAGCATATTTGCTGCATAAATGCAGGCAAAACTATTGAAAAGGCAGCAGCCTGAAAACATGACTGACTATTACAAAGGATAATCTAGCCTATCAATACCACTGTCATGTAGACTGATATGCTACCAGCACCATTCAACTTATTTATTTGAAATAGTAAACTGCTATTGATGTGGGAGCATGTTTCTCAGTTCCACCATTCAGAATGTCTAAAGGGGAGGAATAAAGCTTACCTATAGCAGAGAGTCCCTTCACCCCAACACTGCTATTAGGAATAAATGTATTCTTGGCAAATGCAATTTCACTCAACTTGGCTTTTGTCAATTAGTTTTTGACAAATGGCTTTTGTGTATGAATTTCTGCAAGCTGTAGCAAAATAAAACTGCTGGGACAGGTATCAAAAATCTCAGCCATCTGCTGTGCTAATAACCATGAGGCTGTGAGTACCATGATGGAGATAACAGCCATTAGGAATAGGGTCATAATCTCAATGTTGTTCTATATCTTGATGAGCTTCTTGCTCCAATTAGATGCTGATGTGGGGGATGCTGGGTGCCAAGGTACTTCGAACCAGGTGAGCATTTTGTCTTTGGCAATCATGAGGACAACTTGAAGTTCATCTGCAGGCATTTATTAAAAAGCAGCATTATGGGTTTTCATTCTAGTTAAATCATAATTCTGATTCTGCCTTTTCAGCATTATTCAATTTTAAATAGGATTCCAACATGTCTATTTTTTAAATAAAATGTTGGGGTTTTTTTTATATTGGAAATGGGGAATAATTTGATTTGCATGCCAACCTGGCAAAAATAACCATTTTGTAATGCTTATATAGCATTTATTGTTTTTTAAATGCTGGTGCAGTGTATGTAGTTCCCACTGATGTAGGATGTGCAGATGTACACATGCCTCATAAGTTTGGGTGTTCTATGGTCAGGCACAAGTGAGCAGAGTGTGGACTTAATCTTTGAAGTACTGAGCACTTTCAATTCCTGGCTTCATTGTTCAGTTGAGAGCACTCAACATCTTGCAGGAGGCACTATTGGCCAGCTTTTCAAATGTATCTAGGTGCTTAATGATAAAGATAGGTTTCTAGTGTGGTTTCCCAGAGTGCTTAGGTGCCTAACTTCAATTGAAATTAATGAGACTTAGGCACCTGGGGCTTTTAAAAATCCCACTGGGCAACTATAAGCACTTTATAGTGCATATGTAATTTGAAAGTCTGGCCCTTAAGTGTATCACAGAATCAGGCCCTAAGGTAGTTAGGGATCCTTTAGCTCTCCTTTTCTACATTTTTCCAATCTTTGAGATTTTTATTTTTTTCGGTGTAACTTTCACTTTAAGTTTTCTCTATTTCAAACATTTTAAAAGCTACTCTACTATATGCAAGTTGTACCCTGACCTCTTCATTCCCCACTAATCTTTGATGTTTGTTTGTTCACAACTTTAACCCCAGCTTTATTTCCTATTTTGCATAGGAATGTGATTTTAAGCTGAGTATCGGTCTGTCAGACTTGACCTATTGACTGACAGAATAAACTGTGAGGGCCAGATGATGATTCTGTTACCCATGCTGCTTGTTATCTCATTCTATGCTTACTTTGTGGTTTCAAACAGACTGCTCACAGAGTAAGGTGCTTCTCAGTGTGAGGAAGGTGACAGAATCTATGTCACCAGTGGCACCAGACACACGTTGTCTTGAAGAACTGAGCTTATCATTGCAATAGAAAAGAGACAAGACATGGTAGATCTAGTGACAGGTAGTCATCCACTGTCACAGCTACAACTTAGTGCCTAACTGCATATCGGTAACAGAAGACTATATACATAATATAGGATATGTTCTTAATAAATACAAATGGAGGTTTTATGTATTTAAAATCCAGTCACTGGGAGATGCATGTATTTGGTTACAGAATCCTTGCCACTGCTATTTAAAAAAAAAAAAAAAAATCTGTTAGCCTCTTGATTATTTTTAAATTTAAACATTTCAAAATTAGGGTCACATTGATCCCTGGAATAACTTGAATGTACTCTAACAATTAAAGTTACCATTTTGGGCCTCTATCCTGCAATAAGTTGCATATGGGTCTATCCACACAGAGCTCATGCAGGGTCAGGACCATACCCTGTTACATTTGAGAACTTGCTCCCTCAGTAAGTAATTTATTATTACTATGTCTGGCTGTTAGACAGTACACACCTTTTGATGCAGAAATGTGCTTTTCTTCCTTTCATATTGTATACACGTGGCATTTTGAGACTGTGAGGATTTTTTTCATTTGCTACCCTCTTATTTCCAGTGTACTTTTTCCATTGTGAAATTTCCCAGTACAAATCACTCCATATAGCTGTCACAAACAATGTTTTATTATTTTGTTGATTTAGTGGAGTTAGAAGGATTAAAAGCTGTAAACTTTATTATTATTATTTTATTATTATTACTATTGTTGAAGGAAAGCCACTAAATGTACAGAGGTACATCCAATTGTTTCAGTTTTTAACTGCAACAACTACCCTCTAAACAATGAAAGTTATACATCATTTTATCTTTATACTCACTTTACACAGAATAGTATCTCTTCAAAGCAGAGGCTACCAACCATGCCATATTATAACAAGTTATATCTGGATAGTTGAAATTGTTTTGTGACATAGACTACTGTGCCTTGGGAGAATGAACTGAAGTAGCAAACTTATCTATTAAGTTATCATGGTAGTTCACTCTCGCACAGGTAAACAGTAAATATTTTCTACATATCAATAGCATCTAGGTTTTTTAATAATCTAAGTGTTCTCACCAGACAATTATTGGCTTTTAATTTGAAATTGCCCCTTAAGTAAATCTTATTTTTCAATTGAATGGGGAGGACTGGATAAAAATATTAAGTTTGTCATTTACGAAACCACTAAAGCAACATCTCAGAGATGATAGGATTGTGTTTAAGAGCTCTTCAGTAAGTATAATTTCTCAAGGTCATATAATTCCCAAATGCTGAATATCTTGCCATTTGCTAGGCAGCTTATGTGGTTATTAATAGTATCAAATGCATAGATTTATGTTGTTCACATATAGATCCTGTTCCTGCTTTCCTTGCACACTGAAATCTCTTTCAAATGAGAGTTTTGAATGCCCAAGTAATGCAGGATCAAGGCCATATTGTACAGAAATTTTGGCTAAAGGTATTGTAGGGTACATATATAGCAATGTCACTAGCACTGGTTGGAGTTCCCATGGGGGAATCTGGTCCTGGTGTCTAAGATTCACAAAGCCCTTAATTCTTTACAGAGCAGCTACATCATTCATATTGATTGTGTCCCATTGAATATGAATGAAGCCAGAAATTATTCTTTGTTTCGCTTGGCCATTGAGTAATAACACTATTCTGCCTGTAATGCTATTTTTCTTCTTAAGGGATATAATTGGATGAGTAGGGAAGGGATAACATAAAAGGAACTTTATTTAGTACAATATTGTGTATTTACTAAAATCCTAAGGACACTGAAAGCATTTATAGTGAAGCCATAAGCATAAGAGAATCTTGGAACTAGCTTTAAACCTGGATAAAGTTCTGTTGTTAAGAGCATTCATGTTTTTAAAAAGAATGACACCAAAAGCTTATGACAAAAGCAGGTTACAATGATTGCCCGTCTTCAGAGGAAATCTAAGCAGAAAATAATTAAAATGCAAGCTGGCATGGTTGCTGTGAACAATTATCATGGCTAAAAAGCATAACACATCTACCATCTTACCATCCCACTATAAAGGTGAAAACAAAGGCATGAGTTCAGCCAGTACATGGAGGAGTCATGTGAAATGCATCATACCCATATAAGGACATTGGGAATATGATGCATGTGTGTCAAAGCAGATGAACAGATAGCCCCAAAGAGGTAACCAAAGCAGCAGTGTGTGTGTTAAGCAAAAACAAAACACCTAGGTGCTCTTCTGCCTCTACCGAAATACAAAGAAGACGGTCATAGGGAGTTAGTAACGCTGAAAGGGATGGCAATGGAGGAGTATGTTGTCAATCACTTGGAAGATAAAATGACCACAATTAGCAATTTATACCCAGAATGTATACAAATGAGAAGTACAACAGCAAGTTCCCAAAGCAGCATGCCCAGCTATATACAAGTAAGAGGCCAATGGGAACAAATATGCCAAAGGTGCATCAACACTGTCACATGTTAAAGTATAATTGAGACCTTAGGCATGGATACTGCGTTTGTTACCTGTAAGTAGCAAATCTATAGTAGGTAATGAGTAGGCTATTAGGTAAACACACAGGAATAAGGAAGCTGAAATTCTTACACCAGCTGTTTAAGACACATTGAAATACATATTGACTTAAAGCAGCCCACTGTTCAGTGCATGTCATATGTCCTCTGTGCCTCAACCATCAAGTCTGTTACAGCTCCCAACTGCAGGATTTAGTCCTGTAGGAGCTAATGTTCTTTAGGTCTAGAATTGCCTGAGCCACAACCAAGATGGTGAGTGTCACGTTAGTACAGTGAGTGTTCTATATGTGTGTTCATCTTCTAAAGTTAAAGCCTTGTACTCACTGCTTTTCTCCTACACAAGCAACTTTTTGGCAGATAGCAAAGTTTTGGGAGCAACTGCAAGTGTACTACTTTTTGAGTCTACATCACAATTTTTGATCTGTCACTAGTATTTAGTGCTGTTTTCTCAGCTTCTCTTTCACTTTAAAGCAAAAGACTATATTTGTTTACTTTGCTGTAAGTGTTGGAGTTAAAGAATCTGTGCTTCATGGATAGTCATAACTTCAAATTTTCTTTCTGGTGTTAATTGTTTTCAGTTTAAGCCTGTAACTTGACTCCTAGTTTCTTGCTCTGGGTTTTTACAAGCTCATGCCTGGAATTAAAAATCCAATTCAATGCATCCTGCACTCCAATCTGCTAGCAGAAAATTTAAAGGGATATGGTCCATTTTTATAAACTAGAGTTTGTATATTCTTTTAAAGACCTATTGCAGGCCTTACATTGAATCTTAGTCCTATACCTCAACCATACATGTCCTGACTGCCCTACAGTCTTTCTGACACATGCTGTAAAAAGAGGGGAGTGGATAATAATCAAAGTATAACGGAAGCCTTTGGGGACACATCTATAGACCTACAGGCTAAATTGTTTCAGCTTATGACAAATAATAAGGTCACAGAATTTAACTATTGTGCAGAGTTTATGATTTTTAAATGGAGTGCTACTGAACTTGTTATTCTTACCTGATTATGACATTAGAAAGACAAGATGGGTGAGGTAATATCTTTTACTGGACCAACTTCTGTAAGTAAAAGAGATGAGCTTTTCAGCCTCACAGAGCTCTTTTTCAGATCAACAGGATTCAAGATGTAACAATGCACTGGTTAAGTGGCTCTAGTTTTAGCTGCAGTATCTGCCTTTGCTAGTTTTTAAGAGGTGTGTTCATGTTACCCTAATTCAAGTTATGTTTAGTCACTTTGGCTCTACTTTTCCCTATTTTATTCCTTTTATTAAAAAGACAACTGTTGAAAATTAAGAAGTTGTGCTATATCTAAATTAACTTTAAATGGCTGGCCAGATCTATTTCAAATGGTGCCATGATTTAATTCATGCCATTTCTGTCAAAAACAAAAACAAACAAAACAGTTTTTACATATAATTAACCCCTAGAATTTGGTGGTTGAAAGAAAACCTTTTCAAATCACCAGCCATAAATAAAAATGAATACAAAGCCTGAGGTACCACTGAACTTATCTGCTATAGTCATAGTCTAGCTTGCAGGTGGCAGAGCTGATGTTTAAGAAGGACTAGACAGAATGATACTGTTGCCTCGAGGTTGGAGATGGAGTTTCTGAATTCTGTTTCCTGCTCTGCCTCTGACTCATTACTTGGCCATGAGCAGGTTACTAGTTGCCTCTTTTTATTAATCTTTAAAATGGGTGTAATAATATCTGCAGTTTTCACAGCATGTGGAGATTGTCTATTGAGGATAACGGGACAGGTTGTGAAAATAAGGACAGAATGGTGATAGCAGTAACAATTGTCTATTTCTAAGTTAATACTATAAGACATCAAAAGAATATGCAGTAATTTACGGGATGAAAAAAGCATTATAGAGTGGGGGTTATTTTTAAAAAAATTAAAAAGATATTATTGGGTTAAAAATGTCCCTACTTCTGTTTGTCGTAACCTTAATTACTTAAAAGTGAAAGACCTGTTCTTCTTAGCTTAGTAACTGAAACTGCACTGATCATTTTCTAGCTAATATTAGTTATTGCTGTTGTTTCTCATCCATGGATAGTAATACTTAGCATTTTATAGCACTTTATATGTTCAAAGTACCGTAAAGATGTTATCCACTAATCCTTACCACATACCTGTAAAATAGTTGGGCAACTATTATTATACTCATTTTACAGACCGATAGAGACAAAAAGGCGACGTGGTTTGCTGCATGCTGAGGCTTTGGCAGAGCCAGGATTAAGACTGTGCCTCTTGACATGTGCCTTCTTCCAGAGCATATTGCCTTGCATGTTAGTCAGTGCTGGAACATCTAGGTCACAAACAGTGCCAGACAACTTGAAAGCAAATAAAAGCCTGTTTTCCTAGTATCTGAAAAGAAACAACAATGAAAACATTTCTGTTAATTGTGTTTGGGAAGCTTTTCAAAACACAGAAACTAAACTTACCTCATAGAAATTTAGTATTTGCTCCCAAAAATCAGTGTTCATGCAAATAGGCTGGTTAATTTAGTTAACGCTTCATTATGATTACTCAGACATACAGGATTGAATCTTACTCTGAAGAATGGCATACACAATGCAAGACATTCATATTCCCAAAAATGAAGAGATCACACTGCAGGCAAACAAGAACCTGTCTCTACTTCCTAATATTACGAGTTTTTATTTCATATTACCTTACATTTTTTTACAAAGAACACAATGCTATCTAGACTAATGGAAGATAATAATTGTCACACCATTACAATATTTTATAGCATCTTTCATCTGAGGATCACAATGTGCACTACAAACTCATCCAGGTAGATAGTATATGTGCCTTATAATACTTATCCAGGTAGGTAGTATATTCATATATGACAAATGGGAAACTGAGGCACAGAAAGGTATGGCTTGCCCAAAGTCAAATAGTGACTTAATAGTAGATCCAGGAATAGGACCCACTGCTTAGACTCCAAGTCCCCTGAATTAATCACTGGAGCTGTATGACAGTCTTTGTTAAATCAAATCTTATTAATTTTTGAGGTACATAATAAATGGATACTATATAAATTATAGGTGAAGTGGGCACACCACTTGTAGTTAACATTTCCTGTCATTTCCCACTATAAGACCTTGTTTTCAATTGCTTACAATTGGGGGTTATCAAATTCATGGCTATAAAAATCACATCACGTCATGGACCATGAAATCTGGCCTCCCCCATGAAATCTGGTTTCAGGCTACCCATCTGTCAAGGCAGAGTTGAGAGCGGCAGCTGCTGCCTGAGTGCCCAGCTCTGAAGGTATTGCTGCTGCCAGCAGCAGTGGAGAAGCAAGGGTGGCTGGCCTTCAGAGCTGGGCCCCCAGGCAGCAGCTGCCACTCTCCATTCTGCCTTGACAGATGGGTAGCCCGAAACCAGATGTCATGGGGGAGGCCAGATTTTATGGTCCATGACGTGACGTGATTTTCACAGCCATGAATTTTATAAACCCCTAGTTGTAAGCAACTGAGAACAAGGTCCTATAGTGGGAAATGACAGGCAATGTTAACTATTGGTGGTGTTGCTAGCTTCACCTATCATTTGTGTGATAGAATCTCAAGTAGAAAGAAAAAGGTGATTGTATCTGTATTTGGTATGGTACAACTACTGCTGGAATCCTATGCCCAGTTTGGGTATCAACAATTCAAGAAAAAAGTGTTGATAAATTGAAAAAGGAAAAGCCACAAGATTGATTAAAGGGTTAGAAAACATGCTTCATAGAGAGAGATGGAGTTCTTTAACGCTATTTATCTTAACAAAGAGAAGATTAAGGCATGATTTGATCAGTCTATAAGTATCTATGTAGGAAACAAATATTTGAAAATGGGCTCTTCAGTCTACCAGAGAAATGGGCATACATTTCTAACGGTGAGAGTAATTAACCATTTGAACAATTTACCAAGGATCATGGTGGATTCTCCATCACTGTCAATTTTTAAATTAGTATTAGATGTTTTTCTAAAAGATCTGCTCTAGGAATTATTTTGGCCTTTGAACCAATGAATCTATACATAGAAACTTATCTTGACCTTCTGAATGTTAGCACTCGCCATCATAAAACAACTGGTTATTTTAGCTTTGAGTCCTTGCGTACCAAACACAATGGGAAAAATAAATAACTCTTTATACCCAGCTCAATAAACAGGGCCGGCTCCAGCATTTTTGCCGCCCCAAGCAGCGGATGAAGAAAAAGGAAAAAAAAAAAGCCGTGATTGGCTTCATTCTTCAGCAGCAATTCAGTGGCAAGTCCTTCCCTCCGAGGGGGACTGAGGGACCCGCCGCCAAAGAGCTGGACGAGCCACCTCTTTCCGTTGGCCACCCCAAGCACTTGTTAGCTGAGCTGGTGTCTGGAGCCGGCCCTGTCAATAAATACAAACATTACAGACCCTTCATGACTTAGTCTCATCTCAACTGTTGCTTAAAATATCCCAAGAATTTTACAAAATCTCAAAAACTTCACCAACAACGTCATATTAGGAACATTTGACAAAAATGGAGCAAATATTACAGTGAAATTATATTCTGGGAATTCTTTAAGTCTTATGACTCAGTTTTACTTCAGTTAAAGCCAGGAGTTTCAAGCAGCTCTCATCATAGAATGCATTAAACAAGTTGAAGAGAAATATAAATTCCTTTTCAAAACATGCATTAGCATGTGCAACAAAATGTCCTCACTATCTGAAGATCGGTGTGCATGCTATATTCAATTTTATTATTCAGATCTGGATAAATTTTAACAGGATTTAAATAAAATGGACATTGCATTTCAGATTTTTCACTGTGATGAATCTCTTAATGGTAGGTAAAGTGAAAAAGAAATCTAGTTGATGGTTTATAATAAACTTTCAGCTCTTGATATCTAGAAATTGGTAAGTCGCATAGCTTAAAATTAGATTACTTGCATTATAAATGTTCTTTCAGTGCCTCTGGCAAGAAATTTTCATAATAATTGGAAGGGGTTTTGAGGGTATTATATAAAATGAGCATTAATTAATTGTTGAAAGATAGTCCATTCCTAGACCAAGAAACACTTTTTCAGATTTCTCTCTCCTGTTTAAAAAAGATTGAGGTCACTGTACCAGTTGATGACAAAAGGAACTCTCTAATGCAAAATTCTTCTCTAGCCTTTCATCATCTTCCTTCGAAAGTCAGGCAGCCGGCCTTCGTTTTCTCCAGATTTCAGATGCATTATTATGAAAGCAATCAGTATATTATGTGTCATGCAGGGAAATATATCTGCAAGAATGACAAATCAATACTGGGTGACATTACTTTGAGACTGAACAATTAAAAATTTGAATATCTTCAGTTCTAAATAGAACTGGAAAAAATGGCAAATGGAAATTTCCACATTTAATGTTTGTAGCAGGGGAGGGAGTGGTAGCAATAAAATAGTAGTCTATTAATCAGTATATGCAAGGCCAAAAATTAAGTCATGGCCAAGCAGCATAGCTAAATCATTATGGGATATGTTTATGCTGAAGCATGTTTCTTTCCACCCAGATTTCAGAGTACTGTATTGGAAAATGCCTCAGACCTGAATACATAACAGCAACAACACAAGAGCTGTACCTTGAATAGATACAAGTTATTTGACATTACAGGTAATACAAGAATGCTCAAACATCTAGACACAAAAAAAGAGGCCTAACACAATGATAACCATTTGATTTAATTCTAAAGATTGATGCCCATTTTTTGCTATAGATTTTTAAACAGGATTCTATATTTTGTGATACATAATTTCAGTGGGAAGTTGTGCTTGAAAATGATGGCCTGAAATGGTCCTCTAGTTATTAATCTTTCCTCCTTCAGCCACTTAAAGTTGATAGATTGCTGAACAACACTTTTGAATTCAGCTCTTTTCTTCTGCTTCTCTCTCCTCAGTGAGAGTGTACCTTACCAGAGGATCATTTTTCATGAGGAGCTGATCCAGCTCTAATTATCTGAAGGAAAATAACACTGGAAAAAAAAGAGATTAAACTAACTCCTGCTACAACTGCTTTGAGTCAAAATTAAGAATTGGCAGGACAATCCTAAAAGGAACCAGTCAGCATCCAAAACTTAAAAGTCTTGGAAAAGCCCATTTAATTCCCCCCTTTTTTTTTCCCCATGGTCTCTGTACTTCCCAGTGGACCAGCACCGAAATAAGAAGGAAGGAATTGTTATAGGTAAGCTCATTGGACTGCCTGGATTTGAGCAACACTGAAAATCTCAGGAAAGCTCATCTTTATGTGAAACTTTTAGAAGTTTCTTCTAAAGAAAAGAGGTTTGGAAATATTAAGTTTTGGACAGATGATTCAAAGCAAGCTGACTCTCTGACTTTGTTAAAGTTCACACTTTATGTGTGAAAAAGAAGAACTGACTCTTTAGGTGCATCCAGAGTGAATAACCTTTCCGCTTATTGAATGTCACTGAGGACTATACACACCATTAGGTGAAGCTGTATGTATTACATGGAGGTTACCCTCTCCCACAATAAAAATACATAGAAGCAGGCCAAGGGAGACAAACTCCACAAGGTCTTCTTGCAAAGTGCCCTCCAGATTCTTGAGTTTGGTGGGGGGGAGGATTTGACCTGCCCCATTCCCTAGGGGAGAAGCTGGAGTTTCTCTCCAGACAACACAGATCAACACAGATCTTGAAGATCCATTGCAGGCCTGGACAACATGCAGCCCAGGGGCCACATGCAGCCCGCGTGGGCTCACTGTGCGGCCTGCTGGGGTTGAGTAGGTGTGCTCACTGTGCGGCCCGTGGGTGGTGATTAGGCAAGCGGAGGGTAAGGGAGGGGAACTGAAGAGGTGGGTGGGCAGTGGCGGGGGGTGAAGCATTTTGGGGGGGTGGGCTGAGGAGGCAAGCAGGCAGGCGGTGGCGGGGGGGGGCAGATGAGCTGGCGGCAGGAGACGGGGGGCTGAGGAGGCAAGCGGGCGGGCAGTGTTGGGGGCTGAGTAGGTGAGCTGGGAGGGTGGGGGGCTGAGGAGGTGAGCAAGGAATCAATGGCCGACCTGTTCTACTGATCTGGTCTGGCTCCCATCCCCTCTCCAAGGGTTGCAGCTGGCTGGAGTTGCTGCCTTCCATGCCTTCCTCAGTCACACCTCATTCATTCAACAGGGCAATTGATTACAAAGTGGGGGGAAGATCTTATCTACTTCAAGCAAAAAGACATTTTTCTTTTATCTTAATTATACTACCTTAGGGGCCCCCTATAACATATTACCAAGGTTCAATACCGCTGTTTCTGTGAGGCAGCGCTGGGGAAGGAGTGTTTGTTTCCACAGGGTGGGCGGTGCTGCAGGGGGGAGTATTTCAGGGAGGGCTGGGTGGCGCTGGAGGGGGGGTCGGCAGGGCTAGGTGGGGTTCGGCCCTCAGCTGTTTTCTTTGGAGTAATATGGCTCTTGCCACTCTACGAGTTGTGCAGGCCTGATCAGTAAGGCCTGGAAGTACTGAGTCATCTTAATGAAGACACTGTCCAATTGTTGGTCTCCCAAGGTGACAGGAAAAGTATAAATTCCTTGATATTTGAGGTACTTGGTTACTATGGTGACAAGTATAAAAGCTTAGAAAGTTTTCCTTCACATTCTGGGGGAAAGATCCTGTTAATTAGACTTTCAAAACAAACATTTAGGGCCCAAGCCTGCAAGTTACTTAGTGCTTCTGAAAGGTGGTGAATGCCCTCAACTCCCCAGAGTCATTGTGAGTTCAGGGACCGCAGCACCACTTGAAACAATCAGCACTTTACAGAATAAGGCTTTTGGGGAAAAAAAATAACTATTCCAATCCAAGTAAAATATTTATAGAACACAATACTTTGACAAGGAACTCTATTTCAATCCGTGCTGTAATATTTCAAAGATTTGAATCTGATGTCAAAGCATGATAGGGCTTAGGACTGTCCCACACTTCTGAGTACTTTGAGGTATAGTAGCAGTGGAATGAAAGAGATGATACTTGGAACAAAATGGCAGAAAAGAGTAATGGAACTTTGACTGTCTATCCTCCTCCCTCCCCGACATTTAACCTTGTTTTGTTTTATGAATTATAAAACCATGTCTGTGAATACTGAAACTTTAATATACATTTGACATAACAAAAAAATCTCAAGGCTCAGGCTGCCACTCAGTTCTCTACTCCTTAACCTAATTTGAATCATGCATGCCACTATAATTGCAGAATTTATTGCCGGATAGTAAACATTTCATGGAAGAACATTAATTCTACAACAACATTAAGAAAAAATGCAATGAGATGAACCTAATTTGAGAGAAACCTATAATGGGGTAAGAAATGAGCAGCTCAGTAGGAAGCAGCTCGTCTTATTGAATTCCTAATCATTTGTATGTGAGGAAGTAGCAGAATGCTGCAATCTTGAGAGATTTATTGATTAATATTGTTTAATGCTGTGAATATACCATTGAATAAGTTAGGCTATACATCTATAATATTGGTATATGATACCTTTTTTTATCAACATTTATCAGTTTGAAATAGCTGAACAATACATTCTACAATATGGATAAGCGCAGTGCACACAAAAAAGGCAGTAGTTTTAATCAAGCATTTTGTGCCAAGAACATCTGTTTCATTTTCAGTGTTGTTGTAACAATAATGGAAGCTTTCAGTGGTAGCTAATTGATGTACAAAACTGTAAAAATATCTTAGTTCTTTCCTACAATATAAAAGAACTTTATGGACAAACCTCTTTTTGAAAAAAGGGCCCATGGTTTTCAGCAAATTGTAACAAATCCATGATGTTTGAAGACTTAATTGTTATCATTATGCTTCATGGTGGGGCAGATAGGACCATACCCTCTTTCTCTAAAAGCAAAAGGGATTTTATTGTCCTCTCACAGAGTAGTAAATATCCCATCTAGCTGTTAAAAATATAGGGCCTAGGACACAGAGGTGAATATTTCTCCAATAGAGGGCACTGGCACTGAAGATGAGCATTGCCTGTCATAATGCAATTACTTGAGGTAGCTGGGAACTTCCTTGCAAAAAGAGGAAACCTCAAAATTCCTGGGAAACCTGTGACTCTTCATATGTATTATGCATGGATCATGGCTATTGTTAATAAAAGACCTGGTATATCACTCAGGTCATCCCCTCCAAGGTCAAAATAATTGCCTTGTGTACATTTAGTAGAGAGAGTTTTTTGTCCTATTTAATTTTAAATATCCCCAACTAATAAGGCTTCTGTAACTGGCCTTAGGAAACTATTCTTCAGCCTAATATTTCTCACAGTTAGAAAGTGTTCCTGGTACTCTGGCTATAACTCCCCTTTCCTAATACTACCCCTTTGTTTCTGCCCTTTACTAATGCTAAATCAGTCCCCCTCTTCCTTCATGTTAAATCCTTTCATGGAGTTGTAGATTGTTACCATACTCCCCTCCCATTTCCATAGCTGTCACGTAACCAAAGCAAATCTGTATTTCTCTTTCATCATTTCATTCCTCCCAGCATTCTGATCTTTCATCATTTCTACCATTCTTCTCTGAACTACCTCCAGCTTGTTATTGTCTTTGTGGTGATAAGGTATCCAGAAATAAGTGCTATATTCCAGGTAAATTCATGGAGGATAGGTCCATCAATGGTGTCCCTAGCCTCTGTTTGCCAGAAGCTGGGAATGGGTGGCAGGGGATAGATCACTTGATGATGACCTGTTCTGTTCATTCCCTCTGGGGCACCCGGTATTGGCCACTGTTGGGACAGGATACTGGGCTAGATGGACCTTTGGTCTGACCCATTATGGCCATTCTTATATATTAACCAGATCTATATGGAGAAGGACTATTACTTTCCTTCTCAGTGATGTGATATCCCTTTACAGTCAGCCTAAATAGTCAGAAATGGTCATGTTTGCTGCCATATATTGTAAATTTGTGATACTCGCATCACTTCTAAGTCTCTTGGCATTATTTTTTTTTCAATAATTATTGCTTCCATTGACTGTCTCTGTTTTGAATATATTTTTCCTCAATTGTATTAGATTCATTTTGTAAAAACACAAACAATTTTATTTCCTTCCTGTATTTCTCTCTCTCTCTCCATACAAATTCTTTCCTGACTGATGTTGTTATACCAATAAAAACTAGCAGGATCTTATTAAAGGGGATAAGACATTTGTCACATTTATTGTAAATACCATAATAAAATAAAAGATAATAGCAAACAACGTTGTTTGGCTACTTATTCCTATGATTAATCCTATACACGAACTTGTATGACAATATTGTGTGAATGGGATATATCCAAATATGTCAATCCGCCTCCATGCCTCCTTTGGCCTAGCTCCTAGTACCGGCACGGGTTCTGATGACCGGCAGGCGTATCCGTTGATGGAGTGGATCGTTCATTCCATGAGCGCGTACTGCCTGTTCGTCGGGGCCAGATGGGTCAAGACTGCTCGTAAGTGGGTCTGGGCGGCGAGCGCGAGAGAGCCGTCGAGCGCAGTTGGCATGGATGGTTTCACTGCGGGGCAGTGCTCCTATCAGAACCTGTCTACCTTGGTGACTTGGATGTTGCTGTTTCGCTTGCTCTCATCGTGGTTTCGCATGTGACTCGCGGGATGCCAAGTACTGACGCTGGTCTATCTCTGCTATGTGGCCTGCTGAAGTTCACCCATCAGTCTTGGCACTCTTTCCTCTATTTCCACTACCTATGCCGCACTTCTCCAGTTCGAATGGAATCCCGATATTCTCACTGTAGATCGCAGTCTCAGGTGATTACGAAGTCTGATTCGTTTCATATCGTTAGCATACAGCTTGTATGCTTCCATGTACGAGGAAGTGGCTGATGGTAGTTCCACTTCTGTACTGTACGAAGTATTGCAAGTTCCAGAGTCCGTAGCTTCTATCCCCC
>NC_133773.1:40199658-40202076 GCF_003597395.2 Chelonoidis abingdonii
ATTATAGTTACCAGCCTAAAGTTGCTTGTGACAGAATACTGGCCAGGTACCCTGTACACAAGAGTGGAGCCGAGTCCGGGTCAGGTGCACCTGATGCTCCTGGAGGCTGGCAGCAGAACCATAGACTCAAAGTCCTCAGTCTTCAGAGTCCAGTTTTATAGGGATTTTTCCCTATGTCAGTCCATGAGAGTTGCTTCATTCTGCTGTTGTTAAATCAATCAGCAGGTGGCTGGCTCCATGTTGTCAGATGTTTGTTAGGTGCTTGGGGTGGTCGTTCTGCTGTTGCAAGATCAATCAGCAGGTGGCTGGCTCCATTCTGTCAGATGTTTGTTAGGTGCTTGGAGTGGATTCCAGTTCACCCTCCGGGGGTCATCTGGTTAATTCCACTTGACAACTTCTTCAGCCAACACTGAATTTTTCAGGCTGGTAACTCCCTAACCATTCATTCATTATTTTAAACTAGGCACTCATTCACATATTATCTATCTTAATCTCATCTATTTCACTGTCTCTTTACCTTTCGGGGTGTTACCAATTTATGTGAGACTCTTTGTCTTTTATCATTTAAAAATAAAGTGAGATGAAAACTTACAGAGAGTGGGGGTCTCTATCTACGTACTGTAACAGCTACTGTTTGGGCTCACAACGGCCGTTACAAAGTAAAGTAGCGACTACAAAGTGTCACTTAGAGAAGGGCACTTAGAGTTAATTAACCTTTAGCAAGTTTTATACAAAGTATTTCTGTGAGCAGGCTTCACACAGACACAGCTGGTGGCTTGCAGGTTAGAGGCTAAATCTGGGAAATCACATTTATTTCTAATATAAACCTTTAGTTATAAAGTATTAATTAACATTAAATCATTTCTAACAATAAATAAATAATTTTTCATATAAACCATGTCTAATATAAACCTTCTTTAGTATCCCTACAATGTTTCCAACTCCTCTGAATTAATTATCTGCAGATTACATTAGCATGCTGTTTATTAATGGTTTAGAAGAGAGAGTAAAGATACTAAATGGGACTAGAACTAAGATAAGTTCTCTAATATCTTCCTGTCACCTTTCCCAGCTCCAACATTTCTATTTGGATCTTATCCTTTGATTATATTTTTCTGTTTGTTGACACTCCATCTGACAGGTAAGCTCCCTTTTAATCAATTTTGAAAGTGAGACTTTAATGAGATAAACTCCAATTATTTCACATCTACACTGTCTTGAACCATTTTGTAGAATATGCTGTGGGTGAATTTAACCTTCAGTTGTTCTTTCTCTACTATATACCTACCTGAATACTACAAAACATAATTACAACATGGCTCATTTGGGGCCTGATCCAAAGCACATCAAATTTGATGGGCACCTTTCCATTGACTTAAATTTCAGATCAGGTTGTTGGTGTACAACCTTCTCTTTTAGACCTAACTGATATTTCCACTGCATAGTGTGTCAAATGGGACTGGTTAAAAAAATTTTCATCATGCATATGCACCAATTAACTGTAATCACTGTTCTTTTATTGACATTGAAACTAAAAAGAAATTAACAATTTCCCAAGAAAAGAAATACTGTGAGAAGACAATAAAAAGCCTATTTGGGAAACTGAAAGAATGGAGCTTTTGCTTTTAGTGGATTAGACTAGACCAGACTCATCTTTCATTCCCTCCGCTCACCCCAAGCAAGGTACAGTGGCAGCAGTTGCCAGAGAATTGAGAACAGAACAGGCCATCAGGATGTACCTGTCATTGACTCTAGAGATCCCAGAGGAGTATCTCTGGATGTTGGAACTGATGGAATCCTAGTGACAGAGGATGTGGAAAAAGCTAATGTACTCAATGATTTTTTTTGGCTCTTTTTGGTCTTCACGAACAAGGTCAGCTCCCAGAATGCTGCACTGTGCAGCACAGTATGGGGAGAAGGTGACCAGCCATCTGTGGAGAAAGAAGTGGTTCGGGACCATTTAGAAAAAATGGACAAGCACAAGTTCATGGAGCTCGATGCACTGCCTCTGAGGGTGCTAAAGGGGTTGGCGGATGTGATTGCAGAGCCATTGGCCATTCTCTTTAAAAACTCATGGCAAACGGGGGACGTCCCTGATGACTGGAAAAAGGCAAATGTAGTGTCCATCTTTAAAAAAAGGTAAGGAGGAGGATCTGGGGAACTACAGGCAAGTCAGCCTCATCTCAGTTCCTGGAAAAATCATGGAGAAGGTCCTCAAGCAATCAATTCTGAAGCACTTAGAGAAGAGGAAAGTGATCAGGAACAGTCAGCATGGATTCACCCAGGGCAAGTCATGCCTGACTAACCTAATTGCCTTCTATGAGGAGAAAACTCAGTCCGTGGATGGGGGGAAAGCAGTGGATGTGTTATTCCTTGACTTTAGCAAAGCTTTTGATACGGTCTCCCACAGTATTCTTG
>NC_133773.1:40204249-40225273 GCF_003597395.2 Chelonoidis abingdonii
AAAGAGTCCAGCAGAGGGCAACAAAAATGATTAGGGGGCTGGAGCACATGACTTATGAGGAGAGGCTGAGGGAACTGGGATTGGTTAGTCTGCAGAAGAGAAGAATGAGGGGGGATTAGTTAGCTGCTTTCAACTACCTGAAAGGGGGATCCAAAGAGGATGGATCTAGACTGTTCTCAGTGGTACTAGACGACAGAACAAGAAGTAATTGTCTCAAGTTGCAGTGGGGGAGGTTTAGGTTGGATATTAGGAAAAACTTTTTCACTCAGAGAGTGGTGAAGCAGTGGAATGGGTTACATAGGGAGGTGGTGGAATCTCCTTCCTTAGAGGTTTTTAAGGTCAGTCTTGACAAAGCCCTGGCTGGGATGATTTAGTTGGGAATTGGTCCAGCTTTGAGCAGGAGGTTGGACTAGATGACCTCCTCAGGTCCCTTCCAACCATGATATTCTATGATTCCATAAATCAGTATGATGTATATAATTTTTTTGGGGTCATATCTGCTGCAATGATTACTTAGAGAAGAGAGTGAATGATGGGAGAATCCAATGCAAGGGTCTGATCCAAAGTGTGTTGAAGTCATTTGAAAAGCTCCTACAGTGGGTATTGATTAGGCCCTACGTGTTGAATGTAGGTACGTCAGATCAGCTGAACTGATAGAAAGATGGAGTGGGATAATTTTGTAACTAAAAAATAATTAAAATAACTGTGGAACTAAAAAGACACTTCATATCTATTTCCCTAATCTATACACTGGTCTTGGTAAACGCTTTAGGGCAAAGGCCTATTCCAATTTATGACTGTGACACAATCAGTTCCTTGCGAATTCTATACAATAATAGATGATGATAATTGCATGTGACTGAACTAGAGATAATATTTAGCTCTCTGTTCTATTTTTACAATGCTGTGGTCATGTAATCATTCATTCTTCTTCGAGTGCTTGCTCATATCCATTCCAGTTAAGTGTGTGCGCACCGCGTGCACGTTCGTCGGAAGATTTTTACCCTAGCAACACTTGGTGGGTTGGCTGGGCGCCCCCTGGAGTGGCGCAACTATGGCGCCGGATATATACCCCTGCCGACTCAACCACCCTTCAGTTCCTTCTTACCGCCCATGTCGGTTGTTGAAACAGTAGAGCGCGGCTTAGCTTACCTCCACTTCCCTAGCTACTCGTAGTTCTCATGTTCTCATGTATATAGTTATATAGTTATAATCCTTTTATATATATATTTATATACTTACACATTTTTTCTTTACTAGCATAGTTAGTTTAGTAATAGTTAGCGGGGTTCGGAGAGTAGCCCCTTCCCCGCAACTGGTGCCGGAGCCCATGCCCGGCTCGCCGGTTTTTAAACCGTGCTCGGCCTGCCACAAGCCGATGCCGACAGGAGATCCACACGACTCCTGTTTGAGGTGCCTCGGGAAATCGCACTTCACAGCGAAGTGCCCCATTTGCAAAGCTTTTAAGCCGAGAACAAAATGGAGTGGGACTTTCACTTACCCTCCACCTTTGGCACCGAGTGCTGGTCACTCGGCGGGCAGAAGCACCTCCCCAGCACCAGACCCTGCCAGCACTGCCAAGGCCTCTCGACACCGGCCGTCACTGGCACCGAAGTCAACTCGGCACCACTCCCTCTCTCCGAGGTCGAGAAAGCCCACAACTCCTCCTGCCAGTGCCTGACAGCTCCCCGGCACGCGCTGTGGTTGAGCTCCCTGCTTCTGTTGCTTCCGTGCCAACTGCACCGCAGCCAGAGAGCTTGCCTAAGTCGGATCGCCCGGCACCGACACCTGCTGAGGCACTGAAGACGTCAGCACCATTGATTCCAGTCCCACGGGGTTGTCGAATCCAGTGCCTGACAGCTCCCCGGCACGCGCCATGGTTGAGCTTCCTGCTCCTGTGGCTTTCGTGCCAACTGCACCGCAGCCAGAGAGCCTAAGTCAGATCACCTGGCAATGACACCTGCTGAGGCACTGACGACGTCGGCACCGTCAATCCCGGTCCCACAAGGGCCATCGAATCCGGTACCTGACAGGTCCCCGGTACGCGCTGTGGTTGAGCTTACTGTTCCCTCCATGCTGGAGACATTTCCAACGGCGAGGGATCTCATTGCCATGACAGAGTAGATGCTGCCTGAACCCCCGGCACCGCCAGTGCAGGTAATACAGTCTCTTGGCAAGCCTCCCTTGATATGACCATCCTCTGTCGGCACAGCAGAGCGGCACCATTCATGATCACGGTCCCGCAGACACTCCAGGTCCCATCAGGACTCCTGCTCCCGATGCCACTTGCAGTCCCAATCCTGTTCTTGGTACCGGTCGCACTCGCCGCATAGGTCGGTGTCCCCTTCACCGACCCGCTAATCTCGGCACCGTTCTGGCTCCCGGCACCGCTACAGGCACCGTGACTCCCCACTCCCGTAGCCCCGCCGACCTTCGAGATCCTCGGTCTCGACCTCCAGCCACACTTCGGCGCAGTCCGGTATTTCTCCGTTCATGTTACTGCGTACCTTCCGCTACGTACGGTCCCCTGGCCGGATTTGGCAGATTCCTCGGTAGATTCGGCTTCTGCCCATGTTTTTCAACCTCCATTACCTCGAACACATTCAGGTCTTCTATCGGACAGCTTTTATGCTCCGGCCGCAATTTTGAGTGCTGTCTAACACCTAGAGAGCCCATAGACCTCTAAAGTAGGTAGACTGATGCGAACCTCCAGGCAGAAGAGTCCCAATTTAGGCAGTCCCGTGGAGACATCTCCTATCGCGTTGCCCACAATAGCGGTGCGCTACCGTTATTGACTTCCCGGTCGATGCCGTATGTCAGAGGTACGAGTCCTTGTATGTCGTCTCCTCTGCTCATAGTCTTCAGTCCATTAATGGAAAAGAACGGCTATGCGCCAGCAGCGCGGCCCGAAATCGAAAGGAGGCTAGGCACGCCCTTACTGCCGCAGAGTTCCCTGCAGGAGCCTTATTAGCTCTGCGTAGCACTTCACACACGCCGTGTGATACCCTTAATTATACCACCTGGATGACGGTGGATATTTATGGGAGCTACCATCAAGACTCCCGCCAGGCTCCACTGCCCTTTGGAGGAAGGACAAGTGCAGGTTCCGCCAAGCCTCGTTACTGAAGGAGATACTTCTGCTTCGGTTCACCTCGCCCGAGCGGCGATATACCATTCACAACTCCATTGATATAAGGGCCTCTTGTGGCCGATCAACCCCAGGCTGCACGGCTGAAAGGAAAGTTCCTATGCCTCTCTCGGCGTGCACATCGACAGACCTAACAGACTTTCGGTCCACACCCACAACCGTCGACTCTGTGCCCTAGTCACAGACAGATTTGGCAGCGGCCGCCCCGAGGTGGTCGCAGATGACGCTCGAGACCCTTAGGCCAAGATCACGTACTCTTGCATCACACGATCAAAAACAAACTTTTGAGGGCGCCAGGGGCGTACCAGTTCAGCCAGATCCACTCTAACTTCCTCTGGCGTCGGTCCCGTTAACTCCATTCACTGGCTCCTACACATGTGAAGCTATGGGTACCACCTCACATTGTTCCAACCCTGTCCCTTTCAGATTACCTATCAAGAGCAATTCCTCTTCAAGAGGGCAGCTGCCGGCATGAACGAACGGCGGCAAGCGGCTTTGCCTCTAATCCTAAACCCCCACTTACCGATACATAATTCCTAGACGTACGGGACTTCCAGTTTATGAAGTTGAAGTTGCGCTGTATCCTTAGGCGAACCATATCAGTCTGGGCCCTGGAACGATGCCGCCTCGATTATGCTAAAGCCATGGCATCCTTTCACATTGCCATCTTCCCTCCGCACAGGAACTACCTCCGCTTTCTAGAGCTAACATGGTATGCTAACAGTTTACATCCTGGTGTTGGCTTTACAGCCCCCCGGGTTACACAGTCAATCTATGGCCACTAGTCGCAACCACGCTCCGCCGACATCAGATTATGTGTTTTTCCGCCTATCTAGAACCATTGGCTCTTATTCCGAGGGAACTCCAAGACACAAGAATCACTCGCAATGTGGACCATCGTCACGACCTATTCACACTCAGGCTGAATGATCACCATGAAACATCCCCCTCTTGTTCCCCCAGAGTAGATTCCTAGGAGCATAATTCTATCTACCTGCACGGCCTGGGTAGCCCGCAGGCCCGGGTCAGCGGGGCATGGCAACAATCATGCGGAGGTCTGCGAAGCTTGCGCCACGACTACTCCATTGTCTGCGTTCTGTCCACTGGGCTGCTGCAGTTGGTAACCAACACGCCGCGGCTCACCTTCTCCTCTCTAGAGTTGGCTCAGAAACGGGGCTCGCGGGCCTGGACAGGGAGCCGCATTCATGATCGTCGACCCTTCTCGCTTGAATATTGACTCCTTCTGAGTCCGGACTCCTCTTTTGGACTGCCCTCTGGCAGACAGGGGCTAGCGGGGGGCACGGGAGGTACAGCTGGCAGTAAGTCTTTCCCCTAAGGATGGTTCATTCGTTGCTCCACTTTGTTTTGATTCCTTAGGGCGTGTTATGCGACCTAGAAGCCGCCCAGCCTACTGACTTTCGCCTTTTTGAACCAGACTTAGTTGGCCCCATTCGAGCGGGTATACGGCCGCGGCTGGCGTATACCTGTTTGAAGAGATTTCTTGTACCATTAGATCGGCCATATGATGTCGCGCTCAGGCGGCTCTTCGGTTGGTTCCGATGACGAGTATGTCCCAAGAGAAAGGTCTTGCCACCCCAGGCTTTTCCTCGGCTCTATAGGCGGGTTTGCGAGCTTTTCGTACATTACCAAGCCAATGGACAACATTGCACTGCACGTGTCTGTAAGAGCGGCTCGGAGGTATGTTATTTACGGAACAATACCTCTTCATGGCAGAAATGCGCCCAGTCGGTGAAGTCGCGGCGGGCGAGTAGCGGAGAAGCACTGGTCGTCTCAGAGATCTTCTGGGTGATGCTGCCCGCGCATTTTTACACTGGCTACATTCCCAGCCCATCACCTGCCTTCACCAGGATCAGGTTATCTCCGCCCTTGCTGCGGGGTCAGGTGGTACGGCTATCGCAGGGAGCGATAGTCGCGCGAGTCAGTGGGTCCGCTCGGGTCCATGTCCGCTGCTGTCCGGACATTATCTCGTGGGTGTCACGTCATGGGATACCGTGCGAGCTGCGTCACTGGCTCGGCAGTCTTTACTTGTCGTGGTGCACTGTTCAGCTCGAGTGCCGATGCCGCCGTAGGTGGTGGAGGCCATAACTGAGGATGGAGATCTGCGCCAAGCACGCAAAGAGAAATATAGGTTACTCCTTTACAATGATTCGAGATGTGTTGCTCATATCCATTCCAAACCCACCCTCCTTCCCCTCTGTCGGAGTAGCCGGCAAGAAGGAACTGAAGGGTGGCTGGGTCGGCAGGGGTATATATCCGGCGCCATAGTGTTGCTAGGGTAAAAATCTTCCGACACACGTGCACGCGGCGCACACACACCTAACTGGAATGGATATGAGCAACACATCTCGAAGAACAACAGTTACAAAGGTGAATAAACGTCTTTTTAGATTGTGTACTGTACTGTCACAATTTTGGACAAATAAGGTTCCATGAGCCTTTCAGGATTTCTTGTAAAAAAACAGAAATCAGTTTTACAAAATTAATTCTAATTTTATTTAAATTTACTTATGGTACTTCTGAGGATAAGTGAACTGGTTCTGAACCTTGATTATTAATGCTGGGAAATTTTTGGCTAAATATCCAATCCAGGACTTCAACAAGCCTGCTTGTGTTGACAACTATCTGAACCTCAAAGTGTAATATCCTTTATAGTGACCAAATGTCTGTCTGATTTTTTCAAGGGTTTTGCTAATGCTAGGGGAACAAGGTGCATCACAAGTGCAATTTGACACATGGAAGTCCAAGAATTCATAAGATTTGAAGTGGGAGAAAGTAGATCTGAACCTCTCCCATCTTAACACACATACACACACACCTCTAGCCTGCTCCAGAAGTCAATGAGAGTTGTCACTTATATCCATGACAGTGGATTAGCCATCCTCAGTGGGGGAAGGCTGAGGGAGAATGCTGATTACTGTAGCCAGGGTGAGGTGGAAAGGTCCCCTTTGGTTTTAACAGAGATGTAGGAGCTGTGCTCTTCCTTAATTTAACCTCTGGGTTCCCTGAATGGGAGATACCAATGGGAGATACTTGTCTGTAGTCAAGAAAAAGACATATCTTATACCTCCAAATTCTCTTTGCAAAAATATCAGTGAGAAGAAACTGGGATAAGAAGGATGGAGTGTAGCGTGGGGGGAGGGCAAGGACTGAAAGTAGAGGTGAGAGAGACATGTAGAGAAGATCAGATAAGTCTAGAATCCCTAACAGGCAAAGCATTAGATTCCACACTGTAGAGTATTCGTGCTTTATACCCATCCGTGCATTAGCTCTTTAAATCTGATGCATCCATGCAATATGCTATGTGTCTATATTCTCTCTCTCCAGAACTAAGTAAATTAACTGAAAGCAAGGTTTATGTAAATACCATGAATCTATATGGATAGTTCTCCTTTAAGAACTATTTGAGTTGGTATTGATATTAACAAGTTATACATGCATATAGTCATCTGCTTTCATGTCTTAATATTTTCTTTTTCCACGACGCTTGTTGCTGTGGCCTTTGTTCTATTAACAAATACCTGACTAAGGTGATCATTGCTCCATATCATGTTTCAGAACATGATCATATGCAAGGTCCAGCAAATTGATTAGCAACTAATAAAGCATGTTTCCAGTAATTGGTGTCACAACACTTAAAATGCATGATCTGATGTTTATTCTGTATGTGCTTAGAAATGTGAATCATTTATGCAAATTCAAATAGTATTAAAATTCAGTTCTGATTTGTACCCTGCAAGCATTTGGACAAACATAAGCAATGATTTGCTGCTCAGCAACCATTTAGTCTTGGCATTTTAAGTTAGGTTAAGTCAAGTAACAATTAAACTCTATTTTTCAAACTATTGACATGTGAACCGTAGAACTATCCTACTTTCCCGTCTGCAAAGTTTGGTTTGAAATCTCACAGAAACAGGCTTTCTTGTATGATTTTGTCACTTTCAGTCATGGTCTCTGCTGGAAACGGGACATGAAAACAATAATAGGGCCAGATCTTCAGCTGATGTAATGGAGCTATGCCAATTTGATTTCAATAGAGCTATGCCAGTTTACACCAGGTATGGATCTAGCTTAAATATATGTGGATCTCGAAAGGAGCAAAGCCTCAAGGTGGTGGTGGTATGTTTGTTCAAAACTGGTTCATTAGTCTGAAATTACTGTATTGTCATGGTCCAGTCTGTAAATTCAATAGATAATTAACACCCTATCCATTAATAATTTCTACAGTATCTCAACTACACTTCATTAAGTCATCAAAGGCACTGATAAATCCAAAATGACTCATTACCCATAATATTGCTTTCTACAATCTTATGTTTTTTTAAACTGTTTTGCTCACCCGCTGTTTGTACACCTTAAATACAAACATTCACAGTTACTTCTACTGACGCTGTTTAGAATGACGTTATAAAATGAAGCCCAATATATTTGTTCAATGTGTAATGTTTTCCATATATTTTTATTGTCTTCACTGAAAAACCTTTCTAAGTTGTCAAAACAGGCTATTAGTATTAACCTAGTCAAATCAAATTTAAATTTATGCAGACAGCTCATCATATGAAGACATTCACATGCAAAGCACAACATCCTTGAGTAACAGAGAAGTTAGTATCAGAAATTTTAGAAAAAGAGAATCACATCAAGTGTAATTTAATGTAATTGAGACTGATTTAAAATAATTTTTATTTCAAAGGGAAATATAATTTTTTGAATTTTTTGAGTCTTTTTTGGTTGTGCAAAATTCTCAGTATTATAATTTTTTTTCTTTTTAATCTTTTCTTAATACAGTATGTGAAACAGACTCTGCATTGCCAAAATTTCATCAATTATCTTGGGCTTTCATTAGATCATACAGTTCTTAATATTTTTCCTTCCTCCTTTGCAATTGCTTTAGTATCTGTAGGCTTTAATAAACATGCTAATACAGTGTAAATAATGTGAGGGCCTGCCTGTAGATTATCTAGGACAAGGTGTGCATTTGATCACATCCCACTAGGCTGTTTTGTTTTGCATACTTAAAGCATTACATCTACAATACTGGGGAAGTTTTGTATTGTTGTTTTCTAGTTATTGTGTGCCTAACTTTGTTATCCCAAGTCGACATCAGGATAAATCAATCAAAATCAGTGAAGTTAGACCAATGTAAAACTCTGTTATATGGTAGTGAATCAGGATCAGTATTACTAGTACATATGATCAAATACCAGAAAAAAAATGTCAAATTATTGGATAGATTTTGCTGTTATCTGGCATATAAATGATTTGACAATTAAGAACATAAGAATGCCCACACTGGGACAGACCAAAGGTCTATCCAGCCCAGTCTCCTGTCTACCGACAGTGGCCAATGCCAGGTGCCCCAGAGGGAGTTAACCTAACAGGTAATGATCAAGTGATCTCTCTCCTGCTATCCATCTCCACCTTCTGACAAACAGAGGCTAGGGACACCATTTCTTACCCATCCTGGCTAATAGCCATTAATGGACTTAACCTCCATGAATTTATCTAGTTCTCTTTTAAACCCTGTTATCCTCCTCAGGCAAGGAGTTCCCAGCAAGTAATCGTGTGGCTGTTGTGAAGAAGAACTTCCTTTTATTGTTTTAAACCTACTGCAATGAAATTCATTTGGTGGCCCCTAGTTCTTATTTTTCCTTATTCACTTTCTCCACACCACTCATGATTTTATATACCTCTATCATATCCTCCTTTAGTCTCCTCTTTTCCAAGCTGAAAAATCCTAGCCTCTTTAATTTCTCCTCATATGGGACCCGTTCCAAACCCCTAATCATTTTAGTAACCCCTCTCTGAACCTTTTCTAATGCCAGTATATCTTTTTTGAAATGAGGAGACCAGATCTGTATGCAGTATTCAAGATGTGGGCATACCATAGATTTATATAAGAGCAATAAGATATTGTGTGTCTTATTCTCTATCTCTTTTTGAATGATTCCTAACATCCTGTTTGCTTTTTTGACAAATTAGTATTTGACCAGCTACTGTAGAAACTTTATCAAATAAGTTATTTGATCAATGGCATTTTTTCTGTAAAATACATTCAATAAACAGTATTTCATCTGTTCTAAACCTGTAAACTTCACAGCATACTTTGTTGTATTTCAAACCAGTAGGATTGGGGAAAAGAATTACCATAATTAATTCAGACAATTTTAGAACATTTACCATTGTCTTCATGATACCTTCTGATTTTTGGAAACTTGCTTGTTGGTGATGTATGGTGATGAAATTGTATCGGCAAAGGGGATTTCTCCCAGCTTTTTTCACAAGTTCAGCACAAACCTCAACTCCATGTCTATGTGAGGTGCTCTCAAGGATAAATCTACTGACATTATTTAATTATGGTTTACTAATTATGGAATGCAGCAATGGAAATATAATGCAACCAAAGTTTATTTTTTTTATGATATGAAGTTTGTTCAGCTAGTTTTAGAATATATCCACTTAATATAGAATTACTAGCCTGCCTAAAAAGACAAGGAGTTAAGAATTGCTAATCTAGCTTTCTCATTTATTTTCAATCATGTCAGAAAGTTTCTTTTCAAGAGCAAATGTAGGCAAGACATTTGAAGAGAAGAAAAGATGGTCCTGAGAGCCTCATGACATTAGCCAAATTCAAAAAGACTCTGAGTAATGAGGACATTGGAGGAAGGGTTTCTGCATACAGGTTTTGTTACTTTTTTGCCTGGATCTGTAAGTCTCTGTATGAATAAAGTGTCTTTAAGAAGTTACTTTACAAAGCCTCTGGGTTCTTTGGTGCAATTATTGTGTGTTGTTGGAGGATTAAAATTTAAACCAGAGAATCCATGAAGTTGGACCTCTGGGAAAGAGTGTGTTTAAGTTACTTGGAAGATTTGGGCATGCAGGGCAACTGGATCATGGGGTTCTTACTTCCAAGAAGGGTTACTAGACAGGCAGTGTGTACCCTAGGAGTGACGCAGAGGGGCCACAGCTGGAGATAGTTTCTGGACACGGATCATACTTCAGTATTAATATTTGTTTCGTACCTATTTTGTTTTGTAAATGTGGTGCTTCACTCCTCTTTAGCTTATTGCTGGATATGAATAAATAAATAAATAAAGGCCCTAGTCACAATGCTGTATAATCAAAAGGCTGTTGTGTGAACAGGGAACAATGACTCTAATTTTGATTAGTTGTAACTTCAGTGAATGAAACTTGAAGCTGTATGATATATTATCGAATCACATCTTTAAAGATGAAAACTGAACATCTACTGGAGTATGGCTGAGTTAATTAGAAAACTCTTTATCCACTGCCTACCTGTCTTATAATGGTAGTTGAAAAAGTGATCAGTGGATCAGTGTTATAACAGAATTATGGTTGGCATATTGCACAGTCTAACAAATGAGCTGGAAAAAGATAAAGCCAAAGAAGCGTAAAACACAATTGTTCACACACACAGAATTTAGTCAATACCAGTCAAATTTGGTCAGACAGGTGAAAATGTAAGTTATTTTTTAATTTAGCTCCTACTTCTCAGATTTACAACTTTTTCAATTATCTTGTGATGTGGCATTGGGGAATTATTTGTAATTATGGCAGAAGAAACAAGTAAAGAAAAGGAAAGTGTTCTTCAACAATGTGAGCTTAATGCTCAATTTAAAAGTGAGGAAATAAAAATTCATACTTTGATATCCGTTAAAATGTTTGTCTGCATTATAGTTGGGGCAAATATAACCAACCACTTGGTGATTTTTCAATTTTTTTTAAATATATTTTTTATATTTTCAATAATGGTAATACAATATCCCTATAGACTGTAGTACATTTAACAGTTCATATAAAAGGTCATACTGGTAATACCACTTTACAAATCTATTATAATGATGGAAAAATCTAAAACATATAACAAAGAAACTCTGTATGAAGAAAGAAGGTGAAGATGGGGAAAGAGAGTGATGCCAAAGACAAAGATAAGTAAGGTTATAGCTGATACTAATATCAAATGGATGTATGAAGGGAAGTGGTCAATGTGCTCAATGCTGGATCACCAGTAAGAGGCTGTGGTCCTATGGCAGTGTGGATCTTGGTCAAAGGCCTTCAGGAGGTGAGGGTTGGAGGGCAAGAGCAGCTTTGTGCCACCTTTTGTACTCTCTAATCCGGGGGCAAGTCATGATCTGGTTTGTCATTCAGCACAATTTAAAGCAGCCCCAAGCATTATAGTCCATTGTGCCTCCAGATCAAAGTAGTTTCAACGGGGATAGGATCTGGTCCAGTTTTTTCTGGCTCTGAGCTGTCATTGCAAAGGAAGTTCTAGCCCCTTCAAGTCTGAATGAACTGCATCTGAGGTTTAGTTAATGCATAATAGAGGTTTTTGAATAGTAGGGTTTTTTGAGAGGCGGACTCAATCATTTTGTCACTTGTATACACTTGCTTAATCTCATTCTATTTAATAATACTATAGAAGAGAAACCCATTTAAAAGACAAAAAATATTGAAATAAGAGTAGTTGTACTCCATTCATTTACTCTTTGAAGTGGCACTAACCTCCTAATGGGAGTGAATTGTTCTCAAGTGATTGTCCTGCTGATCTAGGACTGGAAATGACAGATCCTGGAAAAACCCAATAGTCAGCCATTCTTGGTTAGAGACATGTTTGCCTGAAATAGGACCCATATATGGTGTCTGGGTCCTGATATTACTCCCACTGATTTCGCAATAAAATCCTCATTGTTTTTTCTGCTAATAAGTAAAGTCTGCTACAATTTATGTACTCCTCGACCCTTTTAAATACAAGGAGTATTCTTGGTGCTAAAAATCTACTTCTAGGTTGAGATTTAACATATAGCATGTAATCTCTCATGTTACAATATTCATTTTCTAAAAAGTAAATCAAATATCCAATGGAAACTGCCTTTTTAAAAAAATCTCACCCATTGCTGTGGTTCTACAATGACAATTCTTTATTTATGGAAATAATTGCCAGAAAATATCTTTTTTGCCACATGGTTGCATTTTTAAAATAGTTTTTAGGGTGGAAATTTTTAAAATGCTTTGTGTTGACCTAATTCTGCTCATGTTGAATTCAACAGTAAAATTTCCTTTCTTAGTACTGAAAAAATTGTCTATGCTCTTTTTTTAATTTCCTAATTTTGTGGCAAACTCAGATTGAAGCGAAAACTGAAGAAACAATTCACCCTTTTTAAAATTGAGTAATGAATGTAATATGTATAAAGGCAAAATCTGCAGTCCTTATTTAAGACCTGTTAGAGGGTTCACTCAGAGCTGGGGGCACCTCCTCCTGGCCACTATGGGAATTAACTCCTTACAGATCCAAGGCCCCGCTTCTACTGGTTGCTGCATGCCCTATTGTTGCTGTCTCTCCCAGTCTCTGCAACTCCAGGTGGACCTTCTTCATGACTCAGCCATCGGGCAGGTCACTATACATGTTTCTCCTTTCCGGTGTATCAGTCTTCCATTCCTAGGAGTCTTAGGCAGTCTTCCCATTCGCTGCCCCGTGGTGCCACTTCCTCAGTGGCTGGGTTCCAGCTCAGGGGCTTCTAATCAGCAGCCACAGTCTGTTCCCTCCTGAACCTTACTGCCTTTTCCCTGATTGCTTTCCTTACCTTTTGGCTCTCCCCCACGGCTTGCCTACCAGCCTCACAACTCCCTCATCCCAGAGAGTAACTGCAACCTACTTCCCTCCATCCCCCTGCATGCTGCTTCAAACTTCCTGCCTTTATAAACCTGTCTTGTTCACATACAGGTGAGCTTCCCCTAATCAGTGTTTCCTCTCAACACTAATTCTCCCAGCTTTTAGTGTAGTAGATTAATTGGCCCATCTGTCCTCCATTAACCCCTGCCAGTGTGAGGTGAACACTCCATCACAAGGCCCAACAAGCATCAGTGTTTGCATGACTGGGCTTTTAGTGTGATTTTTTTTCAATTGGACTCAAGGTAGGCTTAACTCTGCTCCTACTGGGAGTTTAACTGTTGAGTTCATGGAAAGCGGAGGTATTCCGATGCTGCTTAGAGCAGGTTGAAAATTCTCTGATAGAACAGTTTTTCTCTGGAAAATGCTGGATCAATAAAATTGAAGTGTTTTTTTTATTGTTTGTTTTGTTTTTTGCAGAAAGTATCAATTTATCAATTTTCAGGGAATTACTGAAACACTTAAAATTAGGGTCAAAATGTTTTATTGTTGAATGTCATTTTAATTTGTATGATATTCTATTATATCTTAGGATAGAATCCAGTATGAAAGTCAAAACAAAATATTTTAACCTTATTGAAATAAAAATATGAAACTTTCCTTCAAAATTGAAGTTTTTCCCTTGGAAAAAAAATTGATATTGCAAAAAAGGCATTTTCCAATGGAAAATTGCTTACCAGTTCTTGGTAAGGGAATTATTATGCCTTAAGCCCAGCCCCAAGCCCTAAGATTCAATGCAGCTCAGAGAGAGACTTCTGAGTCACAATTTCTCCTCCATTTCCTCCTCGCTCCAGGTGGACAATCCACTGCTGGTTTCTACCAGTAGCAAATTATACTACTACCCACACGAGTTCAGAAGTGCTTGCTAGTAAGCAGAACTTTGACAAAGTCTCCACCTATCTCTGCATCTTTCCTCTCCACTCCCTGTCCACTTGCCTTGGATGGAAGTAAACAGACATGCCGTGCTCTCTTATTTTTTTTTCATCCAGACCCAATGTGTGGGTAACCCAGCAGGAGTGTAAAGGAGGCTTTTGCTCCCTTTTTCTTCCTCCTGTGGGTGTGTAGTCTGCTATCTGGTCCCCAGTTATTATGTTATGGCATTGTGCATGGAAGAATACTTTGTTTTGTAAGGTTATATATTTATTGTACACAATGTGTGCAGGAGAAAATTTATCTGGGCAAAGCAGAGCAGGGGAGTGCATATGTAGAAAATATAGTAAAGAACATCGTCAACTGGGAAATGGTACTTCTCAACAAATAGACCCTTCTTATGGATAAAAAGCTCAGAATGGGTAAATCCTGAGGAAATTAATTCCCAAATGGCTGTACAATCCCTAGAGGCCTGGATCAATGCTCTTTTCTCACTAATTGTATTGACAGCTGGCAGTTCCAACCTTCAGGCAATTTATCTTCCCACAGCACATTTTTCAAGAGGTACCTTGTTGTGGTATTGACCTTACACCAGTGAGGAGTGATGGATAATAATAAAATCCCTAGATCCCTGATAGATGGTTGGGGTTTTTTTTGTAGAGAGCTTTCACTGACAGTGGCACACCTTGTGGCCTATGTAAAATATTTTGAATAGAATCAGAATGTTAGATAAATTAAAGGGGAAAGTGGTGGTTTATGTACAAAATTCTTCTTCATAACCAGATGGTAATAGCAATGTTTGTTTGTGGTACATAAAAAGGCAAAACAGTTAAAATATTAAAGTTTTTATGTAGAGAAAAGAACTTCTGTTTATTTTTTGTGACAGTTTTGAAAAGTCTTCCAGGGTTTCCATAACCTTTCCCCTCTCTAAGTGGCTTATTGGTGGTGCTAAAAACTCACTCTGTGGCTACGTCTACGTTACAAAGTTGTGTCGGCAAAATTTATGTTGCTTTAATTAAAGCAGCATAAATTAAAACTGCTGTTGCATGTCCACACTAGCTCCTTTTGCATCGACACAGAGAGCAGTGCACTGTGGTAGCTACTCCACTATGCAACTGGCTGCAGGGTGCCTTGGGAAGGGTTTGCAAGGCCTCATGGGCAGGTACAGCATTGCATGATGCAGGTTTCTCAATCACATAATTCCACAGGCATCCTACTAGATTGTCAGCTGCTTTTCGAATGACGTGTGGGAGGGAGGGAGAGGAGAGTGGTGTGTCTGGGATGGGGCAGACAGCATGCTGACTGACCTATCCTGAGGCAAGAGATCTCCCATGTCAGCCCCTGGCCCACTCTGCCTGCTATGGTTTTGTGATTCCCTCCGAATTCTCTCACAGCCTCTTCAGCTGCCTGGAACAGCATCCTGAGCAGCTCTGTGAGCCCTCCATGCTGAGGAATGTCAAAGCAGCACAGCAGTCTGCCTGTCGCTGTGTTCCTAGTACAGGGCAGAACAGGAGCATTCCAGTGATTTGCTCTTTGTTCCCCAAAGGGAGCAGCATGGCTGATCTGTGAGTTACTTCCTGGAGCTCTGAAAGCGAAGGGGCACATGCCTTCAGGGCAGCAGATATCAAAACAGTGAGCAGAGCAGTCCTAGCAACCATTGTGGGATACTGGTGGTTTTATTTTGTTGGCAAAACAGCAGAGTTTTGCTGCCAAAAGTAGGTTTGTAGTGTGTATACCTCCCCTGCTTTGTTGGCAAAAGGCAGCTATTGCCAACAAAACTTTGTAGTGTAGACAAGGCCTGAGCTGAGACTTAACGTACACCAAAGGGAATATGTATGCACAAGAAAAGCAGAAAACTCCAGTTGAAAAACTTTTTCCAAAAATTTCCAAATCAGTAGACTCATCAAAAACATCCTTTCCTACGAGTAGTTTTAGTTTTGATGAGTTGGAATTTTGATGAATGAAAAAGGTTTGGAAAATTCCTATCTAGCTCTAGTCCTGAGCATCTGCAGCTCCTGTCGTACTCAGCTGGAGTTATGGGTGCTCAGCATTTTTGAGGATCAGAAAAGAGGAATTTCAAGGTGGGCACCCAAAACTAGAGGGGCGTTTTTGAAAATATAGGCGTAAGCAACTTGCCTCTTGTCATACAGTGAATCAAAGATAGCTCAGAGTGAACACTTGCTTCCCAGCTTTTCCTGCTCAGAAGCAAATGTGATTAATCTGTCTTCAACGCTTATATCCTGCATAGCACGCTCCTGCTACTGAGGCCAACTCTCTTCCATCCCTCCCAAAAGGGTACTTGTCAGGGCTCTGTGCATATGTCTGCCCAGATACTCCTACACTGATGATTGGTGGGTTTATGCAATTCAGTCAGGGAATATTTTAAATGCCATGCAGCATAATGTATTTAGAAGTCGAAGCAATTTTCTGACCAGTTAAATCAAGTTTTTTCTCTTTCTAGTGTCATAAACAGCACCCACATCTGCGTACTTCTTTCTAAAATCATTAATAGCACATTTATAAGTTCTTAGAGTGAATTACAGTACATGTGGGGATGCTTAATAAAATGCATTTTATGTGAATGTATGTCCAATGGGTACACAAACACATACATAATAGCTACAACTTAGAAAATTTAGAGAATTCTAGTGAAGTACAAAAAATTTGAGATATTGTAGTATTTGGCCTAATGAGTTGCTTTGATCTCATTCATGCTCTGTTGGTTAAATATCTTAGAATTCAAAGAAGAAAAAACACAGGACAAGTTATCTCAATTACTAATCTCAGAGACCAGAATTACACCATTACAGAAAAGTTATGTGGAAGTGTTGAGGCTGCACACTGGCCCTTAATTTTTTTTATATATATTTTTGAAATAAATGTACTGATGAAAAATACTGGATTGACAAAACTGGACAACAAAGTCCTTTCTCATATAAACAGAGCAGGATGAGAGGATAAAGACCTCAGGAGGAGGATTTATTTTTTTTTTATGAAGCTGGAACAAGTTTTGAGTATATAAGATTTTTATGTAAGTGTTCTATAACTAGATTTTTACAAGTATTCACAGCCCAGTTATTTCCTTGGGACCCTCCCATCCTATGTCCTTTGCTTCATGAAACCCACATATCTGCTTTTTACTATATGTGGTGTACTCATTAAGGCATGCAGAATATGTGTTCCTGATCTTGTGGTCCAGTCTGAGACTTTGGACAAACTTTGACTAAATAAAATTAAAAAAGAAATCTGAAATATCCCTCTGTTGCTTCCATCCGTAGTTACAAGCAACTGTCCCAATACATGGATTCTACTACTCACCCTTTATTCTGGAAAGGATCTATTCAACCCTGCTGTCATGATGTTTGAAATGTGGTCAAGTCTCTGTAATTTCATTCTTCTATGTATGCAGTTGTCCTATAATCAAAATATTTTGGAATTTAGTACATGTACTGCACTTAGACTTCCACTGTGTACCTACTTGTAGGACTCTCAGATGTTGAGAGGAGTCCCTTACAATCCCAGAGCTGGTACTGCACAATTCTCTCTCTCTCTTTTGCAGAAAAGGTGGTTCTGAACTTCTGCTTCACTTCAACAGCACAAATGTTTGTATCTGTTTTATCCAAACCTCCTCCTTTTTATAAAAAGTAGACTAATATGCCCTCTTGCACAAGTCAATGCAGCAATACTTATCCATGCATTTGTATTCTACATACTTGGTACAATACTTTTTAACCTCTGCCTCCTGAAAATGATCAGCATCCACTTAAAGAATCTAAAATGAATTAACCAAACTCCCAAATATAACTAAAATATGAGATCATATCACTCTTGTGCTGTTCAATTTATATTAAGTCCCAATTCAACAATGCATTGGGCTAAATTCGTCCCTGATTTAAGTCCATTGAATGTGGGTCATAGATTTTAAAATGTTTGAGCTTTACAAAGTTCTATCTGGTCTCTCACCTCCTCCATCATTAAACCTGCATGTCCCATAAACCCTTTCCAGGTCTCTCAGGCCTGGTCCACACTACGCCATTAAATCGATTTTAACGCTGCACCCGTCCACACTACAGTGCTCTTTAAATCAATTTAAAGGGCTCTTTAAATCGATTTCTATACTCCTCCCCAACGAGAGGAGTAACCCTAAAATCGATATTATTAAATCAGAATAGTGTTAGTGTGGACGGAATTTGACGTTATTGGCCTCCGGGAGGTATCCCACAGTGCACCACTGACCGCTCTGGACAGCAATCAGAACTCAGAGGCACTGATGTGCGTCCATGGTCGGGCTAGCGTCGATTTCTGGAGCGTTGCCACTGTGGGGGTACGCTATTCCGTAGGCTATCCCATACTTCCCTCAGTCTCCCCCGCCCCTTGGAATTCCGTTGAGACCCAGTACCTGATGGGGCCCAAAATCATGTCCCGCGTGTTCTGGTACAAGCCTTCACCCTTCCCTTGTGAAAAGAGCAGACAACATTTTTCGGCGACTTTTTTCCTCGTTGAACTGAGCAAAACGCCCATAGAACGCAGCAGACCCTGCTGAATCAGTAACGCAATTGTGAGCGTTGTAAACACCCTTGCGCATTTTCGGCTGTCTTATGGTTACCATGAACTGCAAAGGCAGCGAGGAGGAGCAGCTTACGGGCAGACGGCGACAGGGTATTGAGACGTGGGACATTGATTCTCCCTTACCGCGGGCCCTGCGTTTTGAGCTACTGCTTAGGTAATGGGGCAGGTTCTAACCCACTGAACCCATTTGGTTGCGGGAACAACCACGGACGGGTGGGACGGCATAGTTTTGCAGGTGTGGATGTTCGCAGTGCCTGCCGAAACTTTTCGCTGCGTAAGAGCCACTTCTTTGAACTTTGTGACTTGCTTTCCCCTGCCCTGAAATGCCATAATACCAAGATGAGAGCAGCCCTCACAGTGAGAAGCGAGTGGCAATAAGACCCTCTGGAACTTGCAACTCCAGACAGCTACTGGTCAGTTGGGAATCAATTGGAGTGGGGGAAAATCTACTGTGGGGCTGCTGATGCAAGTAGCCAAAGCAATTATTAAGCTGTGCTACGAAGGTTGTGACTCTGGAAACATGAGTCATAATGGATGCTTTACTGAAATGGGATTCCCTAACTGTGGGCCATAGAGGAACCCATATCCCTAATTCTTGGCCCGGACCACCAGGGCACCGTAACCTAAACCGCAAGGAGTACTTTTCATGGTCTGGCTGCAAGCACTGGTGATCACAGGACGTTTCACCGAACATCACGTGGGATAGCCAGGAAGGTTCATGGACGCTCGTGTCATTCAAAGCACTACTCTGTTTAACGGCTCTGCAGAAGGAAATATTCCCAGACCAGAAAATAACATGTTGGGATGTTGAAAGCCTGTCTTTCCTGGGGGACCCCAGCCTACCCCTCATGCCATGCTCATGAAGCCATTACACAGGCAGCCTGGACAGTGGTCAGGAGCTGTTCAGCTACAGGCTGAGCAAGTAGCCGGATGTGGTAGAATTTGCATTGCCGGTTAAAAGCTTGCTGCGCACATTACTTACTCGCTCAGACCTCAGCCAAACAATGTCCCCGTTTGTTATTGCTGCTTGCTGTGTAGCTCCACAATCTCTGTGAGGAGGTAAGGGGAGACCTTTATGGTGGGTGGGAGGCGAGCAAATCACCTGCCGCTGACTACGAGCAGTCAGAACCCAGGCGATTAGAATAGCACACCAGGAATTCGGTGTGCATTCAGAGAAGCCTGAAAAACCGGAAGTTTCACACGGCCAGTACGGGTTGTACTGCGTGTTGCTTCCCCTTCCAAGAACCCCCACCCTCATTGAGGGGAATTCCTTCCCTGAAGCAATCCACCATCCCCCTTTGATTACAGCTTGTTTAAGAAATAAATTCACTATCTTTAAAAATCATGTATGCTGCATTAAAAGCCATCCCTGTAAGCCCCACCCTCCCCCTTTGATTACAGCTTTGCTTAAGGAAATAAATCACTGTTCATTTAAAAATCATGTATTCTTTATAAAGACCATTCCCTGTAAGCAACCCACCCTCCGCCCTTTGCATGTATTCTTTTAAACAGTAATTATAAAAGAGCCAGAGAATTATTTCAGGAATTGACCGGGTTGGGTTTGTTGAGGAGGATAGGAGGGAAGGAAAAGACATTTAAGCACATTCAGTGTAATGACAGCCTTGGTTGGACATGTCCATGGGGGTTGGAGTGGCAGGTGCAGAAAAGCCCTTTCCCCCACTGAACACAGTTCTGGGTGAGGAAGATATGGAAACATGCGAGTACTGAGGCTGGTTAAAAACATGGGTGCAGTGGCACTCATGTAACTCTGCTGCTGCTTCCTGAAGATCCACCAGGACGTCGGAGAATATCAGTTTGATCACGCAAGCAGCTCGTCCAGCGTTGCATCCGCCACCGCTGGATCTCCTGCCTACACCTCTACTTCCTGGCACCACTCTTCATCTCGAGCATCCCTTCCTTCTCATTTCACTGGCATCTTTCCTGTACTTGCAGCAGGTCCTTCCACTCATTCTGATGAGGCTCTTTCATTGCGGGTTACTTCCATGATTTCAAGAACATTTCACCTCGAGTCCTCTCTTCCTCTGCCTTATCTTCTTCTTGCTCTGCCTTATTGAGTAGTCCTTCGGCGATGGAAGTTAGGAGGCTGGAAAATGTGCAGCATGCAGGGGAGGGAAAACAGGAGGAGAAGTATGCTAAAAAGAGACCATTTTACAGAAACAAATGATTATACTCTTTCACAGGTAAGAACACTATCCACCTTACATAGCACCATGTGATTTCCCTACAAGGTCGCATTTTGGTCTTTTATATCTGTTGTGCCTGTGCTCTGGTGTGCAAGATCTCACAGACGCAGGTCGGGCATCATACTTCAGCTTTCAATGTGGCCATGTTAAGGGTTTATCTATTTACTCGCCAGCCTTCAAATTACACAGTGTCCTTTGATGCCTTTTTCCTGTTAACAGGCAGGCAGCAGATGCCAACCCGCTCCTCTTTCCCCTATGCAAGGATTGCTATATTCTCCCCCCACCGCATGGCTGCTAGCAGTGGTAATCACCACCTTCCCTTCCCCACCGCTATGGCTGGTAGGGGAAATTCTGCTCGCCAAACGCAGAAAAGCTCAGCCTATCCTTCCTCCCTCCCCCGCTTGCTACATGCAAGGAAGGATTTGATGATAAGCAACAGACCAGTAGGAAAATAGCCATCTCTGTCCCCTTAATTAAATTCCTGAATTTCAACCAGTTACAAGAATGACTATAACTCTCCTGAAGAA
>NC_133773.1:40226457-40327913 GCF_003597395.2 Chelonoidis abingdonii
CGTCGAATTAATGTGCCTAGTGTGGACGCGCACAATCGACGTTATAATATCTGTTTAATAAAACCGGTTTTAGCTAATTCGAAATTATCCCATAGTGTAGATGTAGCCTATGATCCACTCGCTCTCAGTTGCTCTCACTCCAAAGTTCAGCCTTTTGTTCTGTCAGTAACTATGCTACTTTATTCAGAACTCTCTGCTTTTTTAATGTAGGAGAGCTCCTTGTCTAAAGGTTTTTGAAAATCCGTTATCCCTTTCACTGCTGAACACCTCAGAGTTTGCATTTGGCGGGGTTCTCGGAAGTACTGGTTTTACTTTGGAACTTCAACATTTCTTTGAGAAATACATCTGAGCAGCCCTTGGGATGCATTGTAGCCCATGTTCCAATATTAACCTTTTTAGTATTGCCTAGGAATAAAATCACATGCAACATTTGCATTTAACTTCAAACCCACTCATATGTATCCTAATCTGGGGGTTTGAATCATTCCCTAAATATGGATAGAGGATTTTTGCCTAGCTACAAAATTCTCAATCCACTGCACAGACTTGGAGATGGAGCCATCTATTTGTAGGGGCCAGGAACTGGGAGTCCTCAGGGACCATAAAGAATCCTGGGGTTTGTCTGGGAAAAGAGTCAGTTGGGCTTGAAAAGGGGTGCATGGGAGGAAGGAAAAGGGGATTCCCCCAGAAACTGCATTTGTCTCTAAGCCCTGTTCATAAAATTTACCACAAACTGACAATTGGAGGATTTGCACTGCTCTAGTTAAGAACAGAGTCTTTCTTTGAAATTCTGCTTCCTGCTGAGCTCATGGCTAATCCCTCTTAGTGTAGTGGCACCTTGGGGTGGTGCCTAAGAAGACTATGAATGACTATATTGTAAAGGATTGCTTTTTAAAGACTTTGGATGTTGCGATGATTCAAGAGAAGGGAGCATTAAATAAAAAAGGGCAGGAGTGGGAAATAAAAGAAGAGACATCAGACAGCAGGTTATGAACAATAGCTAATCCAGCCATCAGATGCAGACTGCAGTTCTTTGTAAATTTTAGCATATACTGGGTCATGGTGCTTATTTGTACAATACAGCATATGCATGCAAATTTGCATTTAGTAGTTATAGGTACCAATTAAAAAACTACTGTAGCAGTGTAGAGTCCTTAGCAGTAACTGCTTTTCTGAATGTTCTTGAATTCGATAGTCTATACCCACTGAACACAATTTTAGAAGGAATTATTGCTTTATCACAACAGCCTAAGTAATCACATTACAGGCTTTTCAGATAAAGCAGCTTTAATCTCCTTTACTTGAACACATGGCATAACATATACTCCACCTGAGCATCAGAAGGAAACTAGTTTAGAAACAGGCAAACCTCACTGGGTACACCTACACTGTAGCCAGCCAGGGTAGACAGAGTTGTGCTAGCTCAGTTCAAGTTAGTTCACTAAAAATAGCAGTGTGGGTGTTGCAGCGTGGGCAGTGGCTCAAGCTAGCTGCCTGAGACAAAGGCTACCTGACCCCCTGGTCCAAGCTCACCTGGCTAGCCCAAGCCTCCATCTGTACTGCAACATTCATACTGCTATTTTAGCACATTAGCTTGTGCATGGCTAGCATGAGTCTGCTAATCTACCTTCAGTGAAAAATAGCCACAAGGATATTTACTTTGGAAGAGATCTTAGGGTTGACTTGGTTTCTGTATGTTGTTTTTGTCATTTAGATTTTGGTTCTATATGATGAATTTAAGGGATGGCTGGGAAAAGGGAGAGAGTGACAGATGCCATGTAATGGGGTGGCCAAGCTTACTGACCTCCCAAGCCACATATGACAATCTTCAGATGTTCAGGAGCCAGGGCCCTGAGCCCCCCGCCCCTGCTGGGCAGAAGCCAAAGGTGACACATGTGAAGTCATGTCCATCCATCACCATATTTTTGCCAGGGTTTGCTGGCCCCACTCAGTCACATGATGCCACCAGGTCTCCTCCCTTTATAGCAACTGCTGGAGCCAGCAAGCTGGGAACTGCAGCCATAGGGAGAAGCAGCGGCAAAGAGATGGGAGCTGCAGGAAGAGCTGCTGCTTTTGCTGTTGCCTCTCCCTGTGGAGCTAACACCTGGGAGCTGCAGGGAGAGACCACTGAAGGTAAGAGGGAGGATGCACCTGGGGGGACATGACTCAAGCTGTTGAGGGGGCCTAACATTTAAATTGTGTCCCTCACTCTCAGCAGGCGTCAGTTGTCTCTGGCAGAAGCCCCTAACCCAACCAGCACGTCACAGGACAGAAGCCCTGAGCTGACCTCCACAACCAGCCCCAGTCTGGTAGGCAGAGAATTGGGGGGAGGTTGAAGGGCTCCACGAACTGACTTTAATTGCAAAAGAGCCGCATGCGGCTCACGAGCTATGGTTTGGCCACCCTTGTCATATAAATTTCACCAGAGATATACCCTACAGTTGTGTGAATAGCTTTTTTTTTTTAATTATATCATTTTATTTCAGTTAGCTGGCAGTTCTGAAAACTTGGGAGGAAAATAGCTGTTCGAGTGAAACCAAAACTGAATTTGTTTGGCCTGACACAAACATTTCATTTAGTATATTTTTACTAAAAGGAAATGAAAGACTAGATTCAGAAAACTACCTGGATAGGAGGAGGTGCTGCTCACCCACTCCTGTTGAACCAGATCCAGGTTTAAATTCCTCCTCTGGAGCACTGACTTAAATCCAGATTTCCCTTGTCCCAGATGAATGACCTAACCACCAGGTTTTAGAGTATTCTGGGATGGGTCACTCTCAGTTTTTCCAGTTCAAGATATTCCACTTTATACAAAGAATTTGAGTAGTTATTGGGCCAGCAAAAGAGAGTGATTCTATAGCCCAGTGGTTAGGGCACTTACCTGGTGAAGGTACAGATCTGGGTTCAAGTTCTGGCTCCAAAGTGGGTAGTTGGACCAAGATCTTCCATGTCCTAGGTGAGTGCGCTAACCTCTAGGCACTATTGGATATAAATGTGGGAGAGCACCAAAACCTCCTCCAATTTTGCAGATGGTGCCTAAATTCCTTTGTGAATCTGCCCCAAAAATGCTTCATTTAGATAATGTTGGTTTTATTTGTTTTCACATATCTGAACTTTTTTCTCTTTTTCTTTTTGTCCAAAATTGATGTGAATTCATGACATTTTTCAGTCAACCGCATCTGCATTTTTCAGAGGGAAAAAAAAATTTCTTCTGAATGATTGTGGTACTTCATTTTCCACAGCAGAGCAAAACAATGTTTTTGAAAACAAGAGCACTGAGTTCAGTTTGCTGTGATTGCTTGGCTCAGATAATATCACATATATTTCAATAAATTCCAGGTATTTTCTGAAAATGATAGTCCCAAAAGTTTCCTGAATTTAAGTCTGAATTACTATTGTTTTGAAAAAGTGTATGAAAGTTTGTTCATTATTCTGACCAATCACATAGCACGAACAACAAATATGCAACATCAGCAATTCACCAAACCATCCTCTCCTCTACCTCCTAAAAAAAAAAAAACCCAATGGGTTGAAAATTATTCATCGTGATTAATTCACAGGAAATCTTAGGAATAATTAATTGATTCACATGTATCCAGTTTTTTCTTTCACAACTTTAATTGGTGAAAAAAGTGGCTAAGGGTAAGATTTTTCAAAATCATCCTAAACAAGCTAGGATTTAAATTCTGTCTTTCTAGGTGTTTTGGTGGAGTAAAGAAGGCAAGATCAGGTTTACTGGTACCTGAATAAATTCACAGAACCCGAGTTCATCTCCCTGGTGTTCAGATGTATCTGGATTTGCCTGAGACTGCTCGGCAGTTTAATCCCTCTTTGATTAGTTCATAATTGGATTTTTTTTTTTAATACTATTTTTAAAACATCAGTTTTAGCTATTTCCAGTTCTAATTTTTCTTTTTTTATTGCTGAGGACTGAAGAACTACCAGTGATGAAAACTGAAGGGGTGTTAAATGCAAGTAATATCTTTGCAAGTATCATCTGATTTTAACAGTCTGGAAAAACAAGATTAACCTAGTCTATGAACTAGACTTCTCATGAAAAGAGCAATTTTTTTAGTTTAATCCCTTAAGGGTGATTATTATTTTATGAGATCTTATTAACATGCGGAGTGACACAAACAGAACATCAATAGTAGGCCCAGGAGCCATCTGAGGGACAGTGATGCATATATTATTGTAATGTGAGGTAACATTTAGCTATTTCAAAGGATCCATTGAAAAAATACCTTGGGTCATTCAAGCCTTTGTTATTTTCACACAATAATATATATTCACTTATTGTCATAGGTAAAGATTATCATTTACTGGTAGTTTAAAAACCACAGTAGTTGATTGTAGTTCATTAATTACACAAGAACAACAAAGTTAAATGATGACAAATGCCAGATTTTATTTGGATGGGCCAAGCCTGTATTTTGTGGGAAATTGCCAATGGTTTGACTTGCATATTCATTTATCACTTATGTGTGTGGTTTGCTTGATGAAAATCTCAGCTTTATCACAGGTAATAACTGGAGAGGGGTTTGGAAGTACAGTGGGCCATTATACCTCTTATTTTTTTAATCTGGAACCTGCATGAAAACACTAAATTCACATTGTGTGCATGTATGTACATGCTGTCCATGAACTCCTTACAGTTACTGAATGAGAAGCAATGAGCCTGATTTTGAACTGAGCCTCCCATCAATCTCTCTCTTTGGGCATTGAAATTTCTGCATTCAAATAACCACAGGCACAACTGATGTTTCTTAGGCACCCAAGTACATAATTATGTCTTCATATGAGGTACATGAATGTATGGGGAGGGATTTACAAAAGCACTTAACATTGGCCTAACTCTGTCCACACTGAAGTCACACGAGTTTTGTCGTCAGTGGAAGCAGAGTTTGGCCAATGCTGAACAACTCTGTGAAATCCAATAGACATACTGCTTCTGTTCGGTATACTTTAGTTTCACTTTCTGATGTGCCAACTTTGCCCTGATTGGGACCACATAAGAAAAATTAGATACAACTGTCGTAGCTTCCTACTCAGATTTGAACCTTAGCGTTCATAACCTGAGAAGCTAGCATGAACCCCTCTAAGCTTAATTACCAGCTCAGATTTGATCTCACTGCCACCAGCCAAGTGATTTCCAGGACTTGGCTCCCTCTCTGGTCTCCCAAAACCTTCTAGGGGACCCCAAGACTCAGAAGCCCTGAGTCTTACCACAAAGGGAAATAACCCCTCCCCTTGTCCCCTTTATCTCTCCCCCAGCTTTCCCCCTCCTGGGTTACCTGGCGATACTGATGCAATCTCTTGCAAAACATCACAATACCTTCCCCCATGTCTCCTCTATTCCACAAAGAGACAAACCCCAAATACAAGGAACAGAAATGATTCTCTCTCTTTTCCCCCTCCCACCAATTCCCTGGTGCTGCAGAGCTCTACCCTCCGTAGATCTAACACAAAGAGAATTCCCCTTCCCTTCATTCCTTAGCCTACCCAGAGAAAAACTCAAACAGTTTTAAAAAGAAAGCTTTATATAAAAAAGAAAGAAAAAAAACACATGAAATATATGATCTCTGCATCAAGTTGACAATACACAGGGCTATTACTTAAAAGAAAAATATGAATAAACAGACTTATTCAAAAAGAGATACAATTTAAACATTCCAGCAACTACACACATGTAAATACAAAACAAACATATAAAAGCCTATTGTTTTGCTACCTTTGTACTCACAACTTTGAAACTGAAGATTAGAAGAAAATCCGGGTGTTTCTGATTGGTCTGACTCGGTTCAGGTGGTGTGGTTCCCCTTTTTAACCTTTCAGGTAAAGAAACATACACCCTTAGCTATTATTTATGACCACAACCAATCCTTGTATTCAGTCGAATTTCATCCTTTTAAGCGTCCTGTTCCTGGTGACCCGAGGCGGTAAAAGAATTATTATCCTCATTTTACAGATGTTGAATTGTGTTAGCACAGAAAGATGTTTTTCCCCGTTTCAAGGCAGAAAGCCTACGAGCATAAGCCGTGGACAGAACTTGTGATGTCACGAGGTACATAGTCGTCCACTGCCTACCACAAGATCATCCTTCTTTATTCTTGCTGACTGCTATTGTCAGTCCTTATATGCTGCATAGGAATTATTGGCAGTACGCTATGTTCCTTTGAACTAGTGTAACAGTTCTGGTTCGTTTAGTATTCGGTATTAATAATATTGAATCTGTTATATATGCGCTGGAACATGATCGGATGCTGTTCAGGTTGGGAGTATGGACCCTTGCTCAGTAATTAGAGGCTCTGAAGTGCACAGACAATATTAAACTGCCAGTGGGTGAGCAGACCAGAGTTCTAGGTCTTTTTGCTCCTAATCTCAGTCACTTTCCCTAAAGCTATAGGATTTAGGACATGCGGCCAGTAATCCTCTACCTCTTTCTTATCCATTTACAAAAACATGCCTAACTGGCTCTGAGGGGGGACTCAACCAGTTCAGTTTACAACTATAAACTGATGATATTCACTATAAGACAGCATGGGATATCCTTCCAGATTATAATTGTGCAGGACTGCTGTTTCGGTCCTTGTACTGCTACTATGCACTGCTTTTTTTTATCAGTTTCAGAATGGTCATTGTGAGTTCCTATTCTGCATATTATTTCTCCATCTCATCAGAGCACTTTTTGCATCTTTTGGACGACTGAACCTTCTATGCGGTGGGGCGTGCGGGTGTTTTATTTCATTTTTTACACAAGAATATGCCTCTTCTTCATCCGTTATACCATCCTTCTAGTCACAAGTTCTTCGTATGGAAAAGACTGACAACATGAATTGTTCTTTTCTTCATGTAGAAAAACTAGAAACTGAAGATTAGAAGCTTGAAGATAGAAAAGAAACCTCTCATAGCTGAGAGACAGACAAAAGACTCAGACCCCCAAAAATTCCCTCCCTGACTTTGAAAAAATCCGGTTTTCTGATTGGTCCTCTGGTCAGGTGTGTGGTTCCCTTTGTTAACCCTTTACAGGTAAAAGAAACATTAACCCTTAGCTATCTTTTTATGACAACAACAATCATTGTATTCAGTGAATTTATCCTTTTAAGGATCCTGTTCCTGTGACCGAGGTAAAGAATTATTATCCTCATTTTACAGATGTTGAATTGGTAGACAGAAAGATGTTTTCCCCCAGTCAAGCAGAAAGCCTACAGCATAGCCAGGCACAGAACTTGGATGTCACGAGGCATAGTCCACTGCCTTACCCACAAGATCATCCTTCTTTATCTTCCTGACTGCTATTTGTCAGTCCTTATAATGCTGCTAGAATTATGTGGCAGCTAGATGATTTCCTTTTGAACACTAGTGTCCCAACAGTTCTTGGTATTAGTATTGGTATTAATAATATTGGAATCTGTATAATACTGGTGGACATGATCATGCTGTTCAGGTTGGAGTATGGAACCTTGCTCAGTAATAGGGCTCTGAAGTGCACAGAAATATAAACTGCAGTCAGAGTTGAGACCAGAGTTCATGGTCTTTTTGCTCTCATCTCAGTGCACTTCCTTAAAAGCTATAGGGAATTTAGACATGGGCAGTACATCTCTACCTCTTTCTTTCCATTTACAAAACATTGCCTAACTGGGCATGAGGGGGACCAACCAGTTCAGTTACAATATAACACTATGATATTCAATATACTAGACAGCATGGTATCTCACTTCCAGATTATATGTGCAGGACTTTGACTGTTTGGTACCCTGTACTGCTACCTATGCACTAGCTTTTTTTATCAGTTTCAGATGGATCATTGTGAGTTCCTATTTTCTGCATATTATTTTCTCCAACTCTCATCAGAGCACTTTTTGGCATCTCTTTGGACAGACTAACCTCTTGCGGGGGGGGGGTGTTTTATTTTCATTTTTTTCCAAGAATATGCCTCTTCTTCTCCTTTACCATCTTAGTCACAAGCTTTCTTCTATGAAAAGAGACTGAACAAACATGAAATTGTTATTTTATCATGTGAACTACCATGAAACCGCCTTTTAGCTCAGAATAACATGTATCCTAATATTTGAATGAGAATAAAATTCACTTTAACTTTTACATTCTGAAATTTTAGGTGAAAAAGCCAGTATTCAAAGAGTACTTCTCCTTGGTCCCAGTTATGAAACACAACCTTACAATGGGGATAGTTCTGGATACAAATACAAAGTACTCTTGTCCATCTGCAGTGTAGAGTCCATGAAGATCTTTTAGATTAATGAAAACCTTTTACATTTTCATTCATGACAGGTGATCTGAGTGCTCTTCATCCATCCCTCAGCTTCCCTTAGCTCCTAGTTTAAATAATTCCTCTGAATACTAGTTAATATTCTGTTCCAACAATCTGGTTCTGCTATTGTTAAGGTGGAACTTACACCTTTTGTATACAATCTGCCTTCCCAAAAAGGTTCACCTAAAAACTGAAAGGTAGAATTTTCAAAAGTGCTCAACATTGGCCTAGCTTGCTTTCATTGAAATCAGTGAGTGAACTCCAGAGAGATCACAAACAGCAGTCAGGGTGTCAAGCCCTTCATGTGTTTCTCATATAGCTAAATGTGGCAAGGGCCCTGCTTAGATTCTAACTAGGTGGGAGTCAGATTCTGTGGGTGAGGAGGATGCATATGGGAAAGGAGATGTGATATGGAAAAGGTTGAGAACACCAATTTATTGGTATTCAGCTTATTCTAATATTTTTCACTCACTCCCAACCATGTAGGGTTAAAAAAAATCTTACCAGTTAACAGTTATGTTTTATCAGTGCTGTTGATATAGATTGCTGGAGGTCTTTGAAGTTCAATGTTAATAATGAAGATCTGGCATCATTGTTAATTACTTTTGTCTTAATCTCTAGTATCTGAGTTGCATAATAATTAAGATTAATAATGGGAACTCAAGATTTACATTAAAATAAAATAAAATAATGTAAGAAATTCCCCTAAGATAATTTTGCACATGAAATGTGACCAACTGACTGATGTTTATGTCAAAGAAAAGACTTAGATTTTCTATAGTCAATGCAGGAAACTTGAGTAAAAATATAAAATGGGCCATTTGAACTTTTCATCTGTAATGCTATCCTTCGGTTATCTGATCCTGATTATAACCTAGATGAATCCTTTCCAAATCTCATAAATATAACTAGAGACTATTTAACATAGTCCAAATATATTCATCTGGGGCTTATCTGTGACTACCAGAGCAAGGTAAAAAGTTAGGTAATGAAGTGAAAGTGGTACTGCTTAATCCTTAAGAATAATTTATTTGTGGCAGCCTGAAAGAAATCCTAGGGTTCAGAAAGACTGGGTTCTTCTGCCTATGCAAAGTGAGTCCTAGTTAAGAACATAAGAATGGCCATATTAGGCCAGACCAATGGTCCAACTACCCCAATATCCTGTCTCTGAGAGTGGCCAGTGCCTGATGCTTCAGAGAGAATGAACAGAAGAAGGCAATTTCAAGTGATCCATCCCCTGTTGTCCACTCCCAGCTTCTGGCACTTGGAGGTTTAGGGATATCAGGAGCATGGGTTGAATCCCTGACCTTCTTAGTTAATGACCACTGATTGACCAATCCTCTATGAACTTATCTAATTCTTTCTTGAGCCTTCACAACATCTCATAGCAATGAGTTTCCCCAGGTTGACAGTGTTCTCTGTAGAAATACTTCCTTATGTTTGTTTTAAACCTACTGCCTGTTAATTTCATTGGGTGACCCCCTAGTTCTTTTGTTATGTGAAGGGGTAAATAATACTTCCCTATTAACTTTCTTTAACACCATTCATGATTTTAGTGACCTCTAACATATCCCCCCTTACTTGTCTCTTTTTTCTAAACTGAATAGTCCCAGTCTTTTTAAACTTCCCTGATATGGCAGCTGTTCTGTTTGCCTAATCATTTGTTGCCCTTTTCTGCATCTTTTTCCAATTCCAATGTATCTTTTTTTTTTTAACCAGAACTGCAAGCAGTATTCAAGGTGCGAACATATCATGGATTTATATAGAGGCATTCTTATATTTCCTGTTTATTATGTATCTATCCCTTTCCTAATGGTTCCTAACATTTTATTAGCTTTTCTGACTGTGGCTGCACATTAAGCGGATATTTCAGACAACTATCCACAATGACTCCAAGATCTCCTTCTTGTGTGCTAACAGCTAATTTACACCACATCATTTGGTGTGTAGTACTGGGACTTAGATTATTTTTTCTAATGTGAATTACATTAGTTATCAATGTTGAATTTCATCTGCCATTTTGTTTCCCAGTCACTCAGTTTTGTGAGATCCCTTTATAACTCTTCGCAGTCTGCTTTGGATGTATCCTGAGTAATTTTGTATGGTCTGAAAATGTTGTTACCTCATTTCAGTCCAGGGTGGATTTGATTTAAATCAAATTGATTTAAATCACTAGTCCAGAAGACTCGATTTAATCATTGATTTCTACATAAAAGTGCATTCTTGTTGGTTGTTATAACCTTAATAAATATTCTTCACAACTCAGAGAGAGATGTAGGTTTCATATTTAGAAGATACACACTATACATTTTTAAAGTGATTTATTTTGAAAAATGTTCGGATTAGTTTTACAGTTATATCAGAAAATGAATGATTCTTTGGTTATTTCATTTAACACAGGTAATTGAAAGAGATATTTATGAAATCATTGAGAGGTGAACTATCTCCAATTCAAGAGATTAATCATTAATATTTGGAGGATTTTCTTGCCATACTGTATTAGGCAGAGAACATCATCAGACAGACATTTAAATTGTTTTATTTAACTAAAACAACAATGTTATGTATTCTGGATTTTTTCTTCAACGTCAAACATAATATTTTAACAAAACAAGTGTATGAATTTTTGAATTCAGTTAAACATTCAAGTTTTTTTAAAATCAGGTTTGTTTTTGTTAAAATTGTTTTTAACTAACATAGTAAAATGCAATATTTTCATTCTTTTGTTCACAAACTCATCATATTAGGCCAGTTCTTGATATAGTGCTCAAAACAGTCAACTACTGAGTTCCATTGCATGACTTATGGGAGAGGTAGCTTGGTTCCTCCCACTTTTTTCAGAGTAGCTGCTGCAAAGTGGTTGTTACAGAAGTATTTTGCAATTTCAAAAACATTAGCCTTTATTTCTGGAACACTGAAGGCTTTGGCTAGGAGATGCATCAAATGAGCACTGCAACCATATGGTATTAGCTTGGGTCTCTCTTCTAAATTTCTTCTCATCTTGGATACATTTACAGCATTGTCTGTGACCAAGCTGTGTACCAGAAATTTGAATTTTTTTTTACTGCTACTTCTTGTAAGTATTCTGCTATATGTGCATTTCCTGATGTATCAATTGTTTCTGTAAGGAAGACATTCCCTTCTTCTGTTGTCACACAAGCACATACAACAGGATCATTGTGGACATTGCTCCACCCATCAAGACTCAGGTTAACAATTTCACCCTCTAGACCTTTTGCACACTGCTCAATTTCTCTTTCATACACTTTATCCAGCAATTTGCCTGTGACATCTGCTCTGTTGGGTGTTGACTGAACAATGTTAATGAAGTGTGAGTTCTCAATCATACGGAACGGAGATGTTTTTGCATAAACAAACCAGGCAATTTTTTTCATCAGTTAACTCTTTTTGTAATCTGCTGGTTCTTATCATAAACTTATCTATGGTTGTTTCTGGATGATGGAGATTTTTTTTTTCTTTTTGCTACAGGTGATATACTGTGGCTATATGCCATACATGATGTGACTGAAATACTATCATTGGCAGATAACTCAGAAACTATAGAAAATGATGGTGATCTTGAAGATGGAAAGTCTTCAGAATCCTGTATGTTGAGGATGGATTCTCCTAAACAAAATAAGTTAATGCAGTTATTTAATTATTATTACCATGCTCCTCATTTAGTATTACTCATTGCATTCACTGATACTCAGTACTACTTTAAAGGCGAAATTGTAAAAGGAAGATCTGCCTATTTCAGCTATTTATTTTTTATTACAACTGCATCATTACCGTAGAGTAACAACTATATTTTTTGCGCAAACATAAGAATTCAAGTCTAGTCCAGAAGGAAGACAGGCAGTCCTTAAGAAAGAAGTATGAAATAAAAAAGTTTACCAACCTGAAGATCCTGCATGTTTAGACATGTTCCTTTCATCATCTTTGACTTCAATGCAGCTTTCTCCTGAGAAGAAACACTTATCACAATGTTATTTCATTTGGGAAACCAGGCCTTGAATTTCTTTGTTGCATTGTTTTCATTTTGCATGCATGCCTGTCTTACCCACAAGTAGAAGAACTTGATTAAAATATTCCCAAACTGGGTCTCTTTTGCAGCCTGCTGCCATAATAGGTTTTCCCTTCTAGTGAGAGAATGGTAGATCTTATGTCAATGAAAGCTATACTCAGAAAGACCTTGAGATTTCTGGAATATGCTGCTCAAACTGTTTCACTTTAGTTTCCATTCCCTGTCCCTCCTTTCTCACATTTCTCTCCTGACTTCTTCTCCTTGTCCACATCTGTTCCGCCCTCAACAATCTTCTATTCATTTTACTTTTTGAAACTTTGCACTTTCAGAGAGAGGTAAGGGATTGACTCCATGTACACAAATTTGCAGAGGGACAATAGGGTTGAAGTCTGTTTTTTCTCACCGCTATGGTTTTTTATTTATTTATTTAAAACATTTTTGCTGTTAACGACCAGGGTAGACCCTTTTCTTTTCTTTTTATACTCACAAACCACCAATGCTAAATGGAGAGATTGCAATAGCATAGCCAATTGCATTGTTTTGTTGCTTCCACTCTGAGTGAGGATTTAATTTCTTCCATGTTATCTCTGGAGACACAAATCCAAAGTTTGAGAACTGCAAAACTGACAGTATCTTCTAGGTGAGCACTGAGACCTATTTGGTAAATAGAAGGATTAACCTAAATAATCTATACAGAAGCCCCTGGAACCTTGTAAAATTGGGTTCCTAATCCATGAACTATTGGAACTCATTTACAAAACTTTTCTTAAACATTATATGATTATATTGTCACATACTAAAGAATTAGAATTTATAATCTCTATTCCATAATGAGATATCTTTGAGCTATAATATTAATTAAAACTATCTTTATATAGGTTTTTTTCCCCAAAAAAAGCATTTTATCAAAAAAATCCGATGCAAATAAAAAATCTGATTTTTTTTTTAATCACTGATTTTTATCCACCCTAGTTCAGTCCCTTTCAAGATCACTTATGAATATGTAGGACAGAACAGATTCCAGGGCTTCTCTCCATTCTGAAAACTGACCATTTATTCCTATCCTTTGTTTCCAATCTCTTAACCAGACACTGATCCATGAGAGGACCTTCCCTCTTACTCAATAACTGCTTATTTTGCTTAAAAGCCTTTAGTGAGGGATGTTGTCAAAGGCTTTCTGAAAACCCAAGCACTCTTTATCAATTGGATCACCCTTGTCCACATGTCTGTTGACTCCTTGAAAGAATTTTAATTGATTGATGAGGCATGATTTCTCTTTATAAAAGCTATGGTGACTCTTCCTCAGTATATCATATTCACCTATGTGTGAGCATTCTGTTTTGTTCTTTGCTATAGTTGCAATCAATTTGCCTGGTACTGAAATTAGGTTTACCAGCCTGTAATTGCCAGGGTTGCCTCAGGAATCTCTTATAAAAATAGGCATTACATTGGCAACCCCTGTCAACTGGTTAGAGGGGCTGATTTAAGTGACAGATTATATAACACATTAGTAGTTCTGCAATTTCATGTTTGAGTTTCTTCAGAACTCTGGGGTGAACACCATCTGGTCCTGGTGACTTATTACTGTACCATTTAATTTATCTGTTTGTTCCAAAACCACCTCTACTGACACCTCAGTCTGGGATAGTTGCTCAGATTTGTCAACTACAAAGAATGGCTCAGGTGTAGGGACCTCCCCTATTTCCTCAGGAGTGAAGACTGATGCAAAGAATTCATTTGATTTCTCTACAGTGGCCTTGTCTTCCTCAAATACTCCTTTACCACTTTGATCATCTCGTGACCTGACTGACCATTTGGTAGGTTTCCTGCTTGTGATGTACTTAAAAGTCCAGTTTCTCGCCTGCAAAGAATTTCTATTGAGAGTCTTAGCTGTGAGCTCTTTAAACTTAGAGGGTTACATGCAAGCTTAGAGGCTCTAAAGAGGAAGCTATCAAAGACCCTGGTGGAAGTATCCAAGACTGAATATCAGCCAGGGGACAAACTGCAGTCAGGGAAACAGCCGTAACTCTCTGTCTGCTGGGTGGCCAGTGCAGCCTGAAAAAGTGGATGAGGATATCAGGAAAGGGATATGGCCACTGTAGCTGAAAAAGAATGCATTCATTTAGCACATTCTCTCATCAGCTTTCTTTGGTGCCTGACAGGATTCTATGAATCTCAAGATTCTCTTGCCCTATTTTAGGTGAGTTCTAGGAGGTGCTATCTTCATGTAATCAGACCCACTGGCTGAAAATAACTCTGACATCTCTTGGTACAAAGAGATTACTCAGTGCATAAATGTAAATCTGTCAAGTCACAAGAACAAAGAGAAAATATTAATTATTCTATTAATTTGTCAAGCTGTGGTTCAACTAGTACATACATTTATTTGTGCCTTAACTAGCACAATAAAAGGACCTCCATCACATGTGCATGGCTATCTGAAAACTGAGCTCAAGGATGACCTCAAAGCTTTATGGGCTGACTTGCCCTAAAAGAATGGGAATAAGCATGAAGGCCATTCATCAAATCTAGCCTTGGGAACTGTTAACCATTATCTCAAGGTTTAGAGTTTGTCTGCTTGACAGCAATCCTGTTTGTCGACTATGTGCACACAATATTTGGTTAACAAAAGTAGGAATTTGTGCAAAATGGAGGGGGAAAAAAATCTTAGGTGCCAAGCCTATTTCCCTGGGGTACAAACTCTGCTAGATGTGACACTGGTAATTCATCGCCTCCTACCGTTTTTCTCATTGCATCCATTCAGTAGGTTTGCACACAACCACCAGTCCCAGAGTTAAGGCAGTCATAATGGCAGCAGTTCATGAAATCTGAACTCCTGATCATTGTGATCAGCTATAAAGTGTTTGACACTAGTCAAAGGAAGGGTGCCGAGGTGGCTTTTGCACCTCTTATCATTCCTAGCCTGATTATGTACTGGGGTGATCTCAGGGGCAAACTAAAATAGCTTGAAGGATGCAATGATTAACACTGGCTGCCACTAGACAGCTTTGCAGAAACCAGAGAATTCTGAGGGAAAGGGACACTCTTTTATGCTGACAGTAGTGATAGAGTATATAGATGCTGTTATTATGATCCTAGGACATACGAGGATCCTCTTCCTTTTGCTAGATCAACTGACTTTTGGGCTGGTTTATGCATGTGGAGTGGTGGAATAACCATTCTACTTCCCTCTGGGATTAAATGTGGAAAAAGGTTCTCTAGTGATTTTTTTTCCCCTGTGTGTCCTGAGAGTGACTAACTTGGGCACTCTGCTAATCTGGTCTTTTGTAAATAAATAAACACAAAATAAGTACATTTTCCTCTTTCTTTCTACAAGGCTATATTGACAATGTGAATTTAGGGTTGGAAAAGGAAATGAATCAGCAAATCTGCACAACAGAAAAGAAAGATGTGACTCAAGAGACTATGAGCAAAACAACTTTACCCTCAAGGCTAGACTGCTAGTGGAAAATTATGATAAAATATTTTTGCATACTAATTTTATTTCTATATTTAAATACTCTGGAGGCACTCAGATAGTATCTATGTATTTAAGTAATTCCTATCTTGTTTTAAAAGTACTATATTAAGTCTGTGTGGAAACAGCTGAAGCTTATTGTTGACTTGATGGTATAAAGAAGATAAGGTCTCGTGATTAAGCCCCATAACAGGAGGTGCACACTTCCCATTTCCTAGGCAACACTATCCTCTATTTTTTTCTTAGAGCACATACAAATTGCCATAATGCATTACACCAGCCTTCGATGTAGTCTTGTGTTCTTTCTTTAGAAGTGGCCATTACCTGTTACTTCAGAAGAAGAAGACGGGGAAAAAAAAGGACTTCGTATGCCTAACCAACTGTACAGCATTGAACATGGGCAGAGATAAGGAAATTCCTTCCTGACTCCCATAGACAATAATTTAGATTATAAAGCATGAGATGTGAAAGCTGTTATCATTTTTTAACTTACACAGCTCGAAGCATTCATAGTCATAAAATGATTAGCACGTTTTAAAATCCAGCCACAGAATTATGTCAGCAACAAATTACACTCATTGACTTTCACTATGTGGAAAAAATATTTCATTTTACTCATTATAAGTTTACTGCCTTTTAATTTCATTTAATGCCCTTTGTTCATGTATTATATGGGAAGGTAAAAAGGAACGACTAATCAGTTTTCGCTGCACCTTTCATAATTTTGAAGACCCTTTTCATTTCACAGAAAAAAACAAGAGCTTTACTGAAAAAGGCAAAGGTTTTCTTTTAAATTAGCTTAGGATAACTAAGAATTCCTTTTCCCCCCACATCCAGACAAGCCCTAAATCTTGCTGCTTCTCTCTAACCCTGGGGCTTGTTTCTTGTTGTAACCCATTGAAGGCAACTCCATGGAGCACAGAATCAAGGCCAAAATTTCAACCCCACTTTTTCTCTAGGTCTACACAACTAAAACTCTCATCCAAGATCACATTCTTATTAGTCCAATTTCCTTCTCACTGGCCTCTCTATTCCACACAACACACAGGCTGAGGTCTTCTTCCTGGCCTGTTGTTCTGGATATGTCTTTGATTCCCTCCATTGGTTCTTCTTTGCATCAAATACAAGCTTTGTGTTTTCTCCCTCAAGATCTTTCATAATTCTGCCTTGCCCTACTTATCCTTGACTCTTCCTTCATTAAACTCCTCAATTGCCCCTCTGCTCTGCCAGCACTGCTAGCCTCTATGCCCCATTTTCTCACTTCTCCAACAGTTATCTTCTCCATTCTTCCATGCTGTTCTCTGTGCTGGGAATTACCTTCCCTACTCTCTCTTCATTGCTGTCAGCTCCAATTCATTAGACTAAAGCAATGACTTTTTTACAAGGTGCCACTTTAGAAGAGTTATTAAGCATCAATATGTGTTTTTTGTAATGCAAGCTGAAGTCATTCAGTAAAATAGCTTTTCAACTGGCATCATGCAATGGTGTAAATGCCTTGAAAGAGGACAATTGCTTATTTTTCCATTAAAACTGTGATGTTTGGAATCTCTGCGCAGATCATACACAGAAATCCTAAAATGCTTCAGGCACTGTTAATTCTTTACAAAATGCACAAAGAAGTCTCAGAAGAGCTGCAACAAAAGTCATATCCTTCAGCTAAAAACAAGAATCATGAATAGGAGGAGAGAGCCAACAAAATCCTTCTGTGGCAGTTGAGAAGCAGAACAGTGTAGGGCATTAAAAAAAAACCAACCACACAATAAAAACTTTTGTATCAGTGGGCTATCAAACTATTAATAGATTTCTCAAATTTTGTATGAAACCATATGCATGGTAGTGAAGAAAGCAAATCCTATGACCACTGTGCCTTGCTGATTTCTAGTGATATATGATTTCAAAAAAGGAAGCTACTTTGCTAGAGAATAATATTTCTCAAGAAAAGATTATGCTAGCTATTCCATCACTGTGGGCAAGGAAAGTATCTGGCCCCAACAGACTTTTTGCTAACTTTTATGTTTTAGGACTGGATTTTACTCCCATCATAACAGAGGATTTAGCCATGTACTATCCCCATAAGATTTTCTAAACTGGTATAATCTTGTTCTAATCTCTGTTCTTCAGAAAGAGAGAAAAGATTCTTGTGAATTTATTTCTGGTAGTTTATAAATCTATCAAACTACCATCTCTGTGGACTTCAAACTTATAGGAAAAGTGATAGCTTTAAAGGAACAACAGATACTCCCTAGAATAGTGTTTTTTATTATACTAATGGTATTACTCAAATGAACATTGAACATGTTTTATAGGAGTGTGTATTATATTATGTCTGATATTTTGCAATGCATATAAAAATCAAATGGAGGCTGGGATTTTAAAATTACAAGTTTGGTGGTAATTGCAAAATTTATTTATTTTCAAAACATTAGGAGTCTAATCTTGTTTTCATTAAAACTTCTGTTGATTTCAGCAGGTCCGAGAACTAGCCCCAAATGTCACTCAAATATTGCTGGGTTTTGATGGGCACCTCCCTTGGGTACCTTTGAAAATCTCAGCCTATCTTCTTTGTTCCACAGTATGAAAAAATTAACAACCCTAAAATAGTTAGAATTATGCCAGTCATAGACTTAATTTACCCTGCAGATTAAATCATTTAGGCTGGGAAGATATTTTCAAAAGCACCTGTATGATTTATAAATTAATATGAAAATCAGATTCTCTCTAAAAATTTGATCCTGAAAACACTTATGCATATTGTGCATAGGTACTTGTATTCATTTGAATAGTCTTATTAAACTCAGTGGGTTTGCTCATGACAGTAAGCCTAAGGTTTTGTTTTAAGACTAATTATGGGCCCATATCAAAAGATCCACAATTCAGGGATGGTTCAGAAAAGCATCCAAAAAGCCATATGCTTATCCTTCTCTTATCCAAGATATAAACATTTTGAGAGAGTCCCTCCTGCAACTTACCCTCCTTCATGACTGTCTGTCTTGTGGAGACCTTTCTTCTGTTCTGTGATGATGATGACAGCTTCCTTTTGCTAGCAAGACTCTTCCTGGGGAAAAATAGAAGTAAAAGTTTCTTTTTCCATACAAAATTTATTTTTGTGGGTGAATTTTGCATTTTAGTATATAGGGTATGAAAAAAAGTGGAATTGAACCTTACTGTTCCTCTCCCTCTGTATCTTCCATTATATAATATAGTGCAATCAAAACTGAAATTGAATTATAGTGACCAATGAGGAAGAGTAATTATTTTGCGTTTTTAATAAAGTGACGAGGACATTTACTTAAGCAAAATGGTCAAGGATCTCATAGTGCTTGTGGAAGTTTCACCAGGAAGAAATTTGCTATCTCAAGACAATTTGATATTTATCTACTGTGGGATAAAATAGAATAAAATTGGAATAAAAATTCCAGTAATGCATCTCATTTTCACAAATGAGTATTTTTGACAGAAAATATTTAAGATGGGTGACGTTTTGGTATTTTAGACTATTCTTATCCTTATTTCAGTATTTCACCATTTTCACCATTACTGAAATTAGCAATATTGCTTGAGAATATGTTAAAAGACCAAAAGGGTGGCTGTTTTCAGGTGTGTGGGAATCACAATCCTCCCATATAGTATTCATCTACTGCTATGTGTCACCCCATCTGTCACAAGTACAAATCTTTTAGAGAGGTGTTCCTGCTGCTTCAGAGGTAGATTATAATAGAATCATACAAATTAGTGATGGAAAAACCCTATTAGATCATCCAGTCTACCAGCTTGCTGATGCAGGACTGCCCCTCACAGCCTCCTAGTGCTTTGACCAAGCACACTTTAAGAGCAAAGACGTTTATACCAATTCTTAATGCTATTCCACAGCCTAATATAAATGACTGCCAAGATGTTTCTCCTGGTTTCAGACTAAATGTTCCTATTCTTAATTTCATTCCATTACTCCTAATTATAGTCCCCATATACCACACTATATAACTTCTTTCCCTCAACTTCACAAATACATCTAGACTGTTATGTTCCCACTTTGTTTAGCTATCAGTCTCAAAATAACAGGTGATTATCAATCTCAATGCCAATAAACAGTAAGTTGTTTTCCAGCCATATGACTCGTACAGGGAGGATCAAATCACTTTCAAACCAAAGCTAATATTTATACGGCAGTTCTCATGACATTTATGAGGCTGCATTTCAAAATTGTAGGTGGTTAGGCAGTAGCCAAACTTCATGATATATTTACATGAAACATTCCAATACATTTCAGGCTAACAGAGATTTTTTTCTATTTAAGTTTAAACAAATGTTTAGGTAAAACTAATGACTTCTCAGGATTTAAATAACAGTTATTTGTGAATGATCTTGTAAACAGAAAAATGATTTAACTTAAGGCGGATTTTGGGACCAGTTTCAGATGTGGTCCCTAGGTGGGTAGACAGTTACTCTGTCATGCATACACCCACACCTACACATACGAACTGACAAGTTCCTCCACATTTGGTGGCTAAAAGAAAAAAAAAGTTCAAAAGCATTCTCCTGTCGATGAAAACAAAAAAATACCCTAAAACTGTTACTCGTACAATATGATTGTTATGAATTTTGTTTTGTTCAGCTTTAGATAGCTGGTATTCCTACATGCACAAATTGGACATGTCTTAAAACTAATTTAAATTTTTCAGAAATAATCTAGAAATGCAACCATAGTATAAAAATTGAAACAGAAATCATTCACTCCACAAACACCCAACTTTACATTCATTCAACTACCACACAGGCAATTTTCCTTATTTTAAAATTGGGTAACTGTCTCTCTTTTGCACATAGACTCTATAACTTTATGTTTTGGAAATCATCAGTTCAGCTTTGAACATCATTCTAACACTAAAATGTGGGTGAAAAATTGAGCTTTAATACTGTCAAAATAAAAGTTTCTTTCTTACAGCAAGTTACAATTTTAGGTTTAGTTTATATATAGGTCCTCTCTAGCAGACAGCATCATTTACAAAAGAGAGCACTATTTAATGTCTGGATTTAATGCAGATAACATAACCAACCAAACAAAAATTTTTATTTTTATTGAAATTTCACAACTGAAATTTCAATTACACTCATGATTTTTGGAGTTACACCCACAGTAACCTCAATTCTGCTTCTTTCCACCTTCAGCAAGGTTTTTTGTTACATCATCATGCAGCACACTTGCAGTAATAATAAAAAGCCCCACATACAATAAGTGTATCTAAATTCACAGAAAAATATTCAGTTCACTTATTATTTTGCATAGTATTACTTGCAAAACAAAATGTTACATTGCCCAGTGTTTCATGCAGAATTAGCTGGACAGATAGTCACAAAATACATAGGTTTGTTGGACAACCACAAAATGAAGGAACACTGTTTAATATTTTAACTCACTTTGTAGGTATTGAGTCTGATCCTCAGCTGGTATAAATTGGTGTCATTATATTAAAGTCACTATTATTTTGTAATATATGCAGAGCTACAATAATTGATTTTCTCTTAGTACTTTTTATTTTTTAAATATTTGTGAATTAGAAATTACTTCAGATGTGATTGCAGCAGAATAGGAAATCAAGACTGTATTTTTATCAGTCACTTAAAAACACTATATTTCTTGCAAAATCAGTTTGCACAGTTATACAAAGAACTAGCTAAAGAAATTCCATGAAACATCACATATCAAGTTTAAAAGATGTCTGTTAAGGTATGGCTTTATCTATTAAGAGGACTGGGATGAGAATGTTTAGACTATACATATTCAATTACAAGCTGTCTGTTTCAAAGTGCTAATTCTAATGGAGCATGGTTTCCTATTATTTTTGCACCATGTATTCAATAGAAAACTGTTTTATTTGCATCTAATCCTCAGTCCATTGTTAGAAAGGTTGTAACTGAAAGTGGGTCACATGAATGCACTTTCCAGTGTGCTTCTAACCTGGTCTAAATATTGAACCAGAAAGAAGTTCTTCGAGGGATAATTGTTGAACTGCCCCCATCTAATATTTGATGATGAGAGACTCCTGATCTGGTAGAAGTGTTAAAGGAAAATATTTATATAATGGCAGTGGGTAAAAATGACATTTCAACATTTTAGAGCAATGAAAGAAACATGGTTTTGTGGATAAGCTATCAAATTTGAACCCAAGAGATTTGGATTCTCTTCCTAGTTCTGCCACTGAAGCTCCTATGTGAAGATGGGTGTAGCGAGGCAGAGAGAGAGAAAAGCTTAGGCTAATTAGGAAAGCAATCACAGCTGTCGCCACGACCCAATCAGGCCACCCCTGGCCATGTTATAAGGTCTCTGAAAGGAGCTGAATCAGTCTCTCTTTAGCTGTGGAGAGAGAAGGACCTAACTGCCAGGGAGAAAAGGGTACCAAGAGTGGAGCAGGGCTGGGGAAAGGCCAGAGGAGCTAGGGAGCTCCATCCTGGCAACTCCCCAGGCTGAGGCTTGGTAAATGCCCTGTGCAGGTACTGGGGCTGGAAAGTGCAGCCCAGAGATAGGCAGAGGCAGCTGGTCCAACCTCCTTGCCAGTGCTGAGTGGCCATGACAGACTGCAATTTACCCCAGTGAACAGAGGCTAGATGATGACAGGCATTAGCCACTGAGGCAAGGTGGCTGTAGAGGGTTGGGATTCCCCTGGAAAGGGAGACCCAGGGTGTGGGGGTACTGCAATGGGCAGAACCCCAGGGTAAGGGGCACCAGGGCTGGGAGGGACATGGGAGCCTGAGGCAAGTGAGACACTGCCCCAGGAGACACTCCAAATTCTGGATGAGCTAATTCCCAACTGACCAGCAGGAGGTGCCATATCGGTGAGTCTTTGCTTCGCTGCACTGGGCAAGTTGCATAATCTTTCAGTACCTCAGTTCTCCATCTGTAAAATACTTCCCTACTCAGAGAAGTATTGTGAGGATAAATTCATCGATGTATAAGGTGTACTCAGATACTATGCTGATTACCTTAACAGATAAAGGATAAATGACATACAAGGAAAAAAAAGTCATCATTGGTTGACAAAGGTAAGATTTTAAGGAAACGGAAGTTATTACAGCCAATGAGAGCCATATTTTGCAAAAGCAGAGATGTACTTCTGTAGAACTGATAAATGAAATTGTTTTTAATTGTTCACTTTATTAATGTAACTTCTGTTCACCATTCACTACACTTGCCTGCATTGTAACTTCTGTTCACTGTTTGCCATATTGTAATTCAAACCCCATTTTAAAACGCTCACTCTGTTTTGTAAAAGCTTCCTCCAACCTTCATTTTTGCAAACCCTGCTGTAATCTTATTAGTTAGTTTAGATGTGTGAATGAGGCATGTATGGATGATAAAATCAACCTCCAGCCCCAGCCTGTCCTGATGAGGTGAAATTCAACTACCAACGGCTGAAGACCTAGACAACAGTGAAACAAAGTAAAAAGCATCCACCCTAAAAAGAAAAGGACAAAAGAACAACAGAAGGAAGATCAAAGCCAGGTTCAAGGCTGAAAGTCACGCCTGCAATTGACGGGTGATCAATCCAAACCCAAAGGCAGCGTGACACAGCAAGAACTATAGACTTTGAATCCAAACTAAAAGCCTGTAAAAAAGAAGGGTGAGATAAGAGACTTTGGGTAACATTCTGCTGCCAACATGGAGCCAGCCACCTGCTGATTAATTTAACAACAGCAGAATGAAGCAACTCCCATGAACTAACATAGGGAAAAATCCCTATAAAGCTGGACTCTGAAGACTGAGGACTTTGAGTCTATGGTTCTGCTGCCAGCCTCCAGGAGCATCAGGTGCACCTGACCCGGACTCGGCTCCACTCTTGTGTACAGGGTACCTGGCCAGTATTCTGTCACAAGCAACTTTAGGCTGGTAACTATAATATCTATCCAGAACTTGTATGAATGATTGTGTGAATGGATATATAGGAATAAGTAGCTAAACAACGTTGTTTGCTGTTATCTTTTATTTTATTATGGTATTTACAATAAATGTGACAAATGTCTTGTCCCCTTTAATAAGATCCTGCTAGTTTTTTATTGGTATAACACTTCCATGTACACAGTTGTACAAACAAATTATCATGATTATATTTACAAATGTAGATATAGAAATGTACACATATTTATGTCCATGCTGCATCTAGACAATTTGTCAAGGCATTTAAAACATTCCCATCACTCTGATATCTGAGGTTGGGCCTTCAATTTTACGATTGCAGCCTTGTAAGAATCTATAGATCTCTATAATGAAGGATGATCTTGTATACAAGTCATATTGGAATCAATGAGTGTGACTTGGATTCATGATGAATATTGTTGTTTTTTTTCAGTAAAGTAAAAATGTAAGTACAACAGAAACCTTGATAATCAACTATCTTAATTTGTTTGTGATAGAAACCTACCGTATTGTTACATTTTCTCTGTGGATTTTATTTCAGTCTCAATATTTACTTACTTGCTGTAGATTTTGAATATAGTTATGATTGGAAGAAAGACTTTTCAGTAGAAAAAAAGAAATTTCTTTATCCTCCTCACCCCAATATAAAAAAACGGTTAAATAAAATGCCTGGATAATCCTTTTTTATGCAACACACAGCAAGCAGATTGGTCCACAGGAAAAGGGATTATTTTATCTCAATTATTTTAAGACTTATATGATGGTTTTCCACATAATTCATAAAATGTTCATTTCAGATAAGGTTTAACAAAAGGTTTTACAGGCTGGAGTCCACCAGTGCAAATCAACCAACCACTGTATACTGTTACCCCCAAAGTATGTGGATTTCACTTATTTCTTCACTTTTATTGTTAAAGAACTGTCGGAGCCTCATAGGACCTTTTTTTAAACTACTCTGTTTAGAAACAGTTCTTCCTATATGTCATTCATTTCCTGATTTTTTCTTCTTTTTTTTTAAAAAAAAATTATTCCAGTTGCAAGGAACTTTCTGCTGGTACATCTAACTGCCTTTGGAAATATATTAAAAACTTCTTGTTACACAGTTTTTCTCCAGCCTATTGACCAGGTTGTCCATTCTGATGGAGTTGCTTTGCCCCTGCAAGATGCTGGTTATAGAGAGACAACCAATCTTGCCCTAGGAGGATCACTCAGTGCAAGAGGCACATAGCAGCTCCATTGCTATCTCTGCTGAAAGGGCCTGGTTGGAGGAAAGGGAGCATTGATATAATGTGCTATACTCTGATACCCTCTAGTCGCAGTTTCAGTATCTTGGGGACCTTTGGAAGCCAGAGAAAGCTAAATCAGCCTGATCAGGTCATTTGGAATGCTAGCAAAGCTAAATACAGCTGCATTTCCTCATGACATCTGAAAGAGTCCAGGGCAGCTTGTTGGGAGGGTGAAAAGAGACTGGGAAAATATTATCAAAAATAGCTGCCTAAAGTTAGGCTCCTAAAAACACCTAAACACATTACCTGATTTTTTAAAACCGTGGAGCAGTTCACCCTGGCATCATATTGGCATCAGTATTATTAGATCATACTTATGCATTTTATTCCTTACTTTTTAAACCCCTAAGTTTGATTTTTAGGGAACTATATTTAGTTACGCATTTTTTTAAAAAGTGTTGCCCTAACATAATACAAAAAATGACATGTTTAGTTGCAGCAACTGGAGGAGTTCCTTCCCATTAACTCTTTAATAATCTACTTATATCCCCTCTAATGTGGCTGTAGAACTAATGCCATTCCACTGTTATAATACAATGTATAGTTCTCTCGCAAATGGATGATATCCCACACGTGCCAAACATTATCACTTCCCATGGGAGTGGGCAATAATAGCAACTGTATAATTGATAGATTCCAAGGCCAGAAGGGACCATTGTGATCATCTAATATGACAACTTGTATAACACAGACAACAGAACTTCCCCTACAATAATTCCTATAGCAAATCTTTTAGAAAAACAGCCAATCTTGATTTTAAAATGGTCAGTGATGGGAAATTCACTACTACTTTATTACCTTAGTAAATTGTTCCAATGAATAATCACCCTCACTGTTAAAGCTGTGTGCCTTATTTCCAATCTGAATTTGTCTAGCTTCAACTTTTAGACATTGGATCATGTTATACTTTCCTCTGATAGATTGCAGGGTCCATTAACCAATTTTTGTTCCCCATGTATGTACTTACATTGTAACCAAGTCAACCTTTAACCTCCTCTTTGATAAGCTAAATTGATTGAGCTCCTTGACTCTATCACTATAAGCAAGTTTTCTAATCTTTTGATAATTTTTGTGACTCTTCTCTGAATCGTCTCCAATTTATCAACATCCTTCTTGAATTTTGGATACCAGAACCGGACACACTATTCCAGCAGTGGTTGCCCCAGTGCCAAATACAGAGGTAAAATAACTTCTCTATTCCTGCTTGAGATTCCCCTGTTTATGCATCCAAGGACTGCATCAGCCCTTTCAACCACAGTATCTCACCGGGAGTCATGTTCAGCTATTAGCCACCATGACCCCCCAAATATTTTTGAAAGTCACTGCTTCCCACAATAGAGTCCTTCTTCCTGCAAGTATGGCCTACGTTCTTTGTTCTTACATGTGTACATTTACATTTAGCAATAATAAAACACACGTTGTTTGTTTGTGCCCAATTTACCAAGAGGTCCAGATTACTCAGTATTAGTGACCTGTCTTCTTAATTATTTACTGTTCCCCCCAATTTTTGTCATCCACAAACTTTATCAGTCATTATTTTATGTTTCCTTCCAGGTCATTAATAAAAGTGTTAGTGTAGGGCCAAGAACCAATTCCTGCCAGATCCCACTAGAAAAGCATCCGTTCAATGAAGATTCTCCATTTACAATTACATTTTGAGATCTATCCATTAGCCAGCTTTTAATCCATTTAATGCAGGCCATGTTATTTTTATATCTTTCTAGTTTTATAATTAAAATGTCAAGTGGTACCCGGTCAAATGCCTTACAGAACTCTAAGTACGTGACATCAACACTATTACCTTTATCAACCAAATTTGTAATCTTAGCATATGGCTGTCATTTTCATCTTGTGTAACCTATTGTGGCTGTTTAGGTACAAGGGCCTTCTTACCTATCTGTACAGTGTCAGTTACTCACCCAGCATGGTGGCTGTACTATTCATGCACATTTCTACAAGAGTAGCTACAGGATGACCTACTGGTTCAGAGTACCTGAACTCTAGCTGTCTGACTGAACTGTTTTGTGGGGCCTGTTCCTCTGTGATTTTTTTACATTTTACAGTTCTTTGGTTTGGAAATGTTCACTTAGCTCCTGTGACCATTGTATGAAAGAGACAGTCAAGGTTTGTTTTTCTGCTTTGTTGACTTTATTGCACAAAAAATGTCTAAACTGATAGGCCAGGAGACTGGTAGCCCAAGAGAGTAGTAATAGGATATTGAATCCACTTGAATCCAGCCTGGTCTTCCCAATGCAACAATTATAGGCACCATACTAATGTACATACCTGGTGACAATCTTAGAAAAGAGTCTGAAGAGGCAAAAACTTAAAACTCCCAGCACCCATGTATATGTATCCCCATTTTACAGCTAGGAAACAATGGCCCAGAGATGATAAATGGCCAATCAAATATCACCCAGGAAGTACCTAGCAGAATAGGGAATTGAATGCCTGTATCCTGACTCTCAGGCTACTGCCATAAACCCCTGGATCATCCTTCTGTCTCCTATAATCTAATTAAACTCATAATAATGCTTTCCAACTTCACTGTCACTTTCTGCACCTTATCCATACAGAATGGATTGTTAGAGCCATAGATAAAATGATTTTATCTGAACTTGAAGACTGAATTTTTATTTTCATGAGTATCATGTAGCATTATTTTATACAAAGTTATCCCATTACAACATAGCTTGAGTTTAGAAGACACTAAAACATTTTATTCGTGGTTAATGGTGTAAAGCTTTGAGTCATTTATTAACATACCATAAGAACTGTGCTTCAGGTGTTTCAAATGTCTGAGAAAATATATCAAGTGTTCCAGAATTTTATGACTATCTCAAAACTCATTTTTATGTCTGGAATGTAAAATTGCACACCAAGGACTGGAAATCTTAAATACATATAAATACACAGTGAAGGAGAATGCTAAAAAGTAGTCTCCAGAAGAAGAAAAGAGACAAGTATTATAAAAGCAGTACAGTTTTAAAGGGGCACTGCTTATTAATTCAATAGGGGCACCATATTTCCTCAACTCATCACTAGAATCCTGAGAAAGCAACAATCAAACTGGCCAGATGAGGATCTGCATACAGCCTTTGCAGCTACAATTGCTCTCTGTAAATTGCTTTGTGTGAGTCACCTCATGTAAAAGAACTAGGATGACCAAATGTCCCAATTTTATAGGGACAGTCCTGATATTTGGAGCTTTCTTAGGTAGGCTTCTATTACCTCCCCAGCCCCTATCCCTATAAAGAACAAACAACTGGTCTGTTATAGTTACTTGTTTGCAATTTCTGTCCAGTTAAATCTGGAGTGGAGAAGCAAGTTTCTGTATGAGTGGGGTGACCAGACAGCAAGTGTAAAAAATCAGGAGAGGGTGGGGGGATAATAGGCGCCTATATAAGAAAAAGCCCCCAAAATCAGGACTGTCCCTATAAAATTGGGACATCTGGTCACCCTATGTATGAGTAAATAAAAACATTTAAGAATACATACAACTGGTTCATGATCTGCTTAGCAAATCAGGTTGAACTAAATATGCAAGGAAACAACATTTAAACTGTCTGAAATAAGGCAGATTGTCCAACTGAGGTACATTATTAGCCCTGATATTTCCAGAAAATAAGTTAGAATGTCAGCAAAGTCCAAGTTTAATTTGAAATGCCTGTTAATAAGGCATTTTTGCTGGTCTGAGTCTTAGTCATTTATATATATTATTCAACTTGTATAATGGAGGCTTATCCCCTTCTCTTCCATTGCTTTAGTTGTATAACAATGGTTTAGATTTGGCTACATCACTGCACTTTTAATATTTTTATAACGTATGCATCAAAAACAATTTTTCCCCAAATATCACTTCTGACAATCCATTCATCAACTTGGCAAGACATCCAAGCACATTGAACTGTGCTGCTCTAGTCAGCTTCTCTCTTTCCTTCGTCACTGGACTGGCAGAAACTGCACATCCCCCAGAAGGGCAGGGGAAAGAGATATGTGTCTCAAGCAGCCAGTTAAGCAGAACCTGTTAACTGTTTTCAAGGAGAGTAAGTGCTATGCAGCAACAGCTGATACCAGCATCAAAACAGGTTCAAAAGTATTTGCAAATATAGCTTGTTAGATCATACTCGAATGAATTGTAATACACATATGGAAATGTTTTTTCCTCCATGTTGTGTGTAATAATGGTCATTGTCCATGGCTAGATAATTGGGACATCACAACATATCTAGTTAAATTTATCTGTATTGATTTCATTAAAATGAGTGGTATACCACAGTGTGTGAAAATCATCCCTCTTGTAGTACTATTCCAAATGAATTCATGAGCAAGTGGGGGAGATTTTCATAGAAATTCATGGGGAATTTCAACCTAAAAGGTGATGCCTGGGAATATTGTGAATGTGTGCAAAGAGGAAGTTGTGTTAATAGTCTCTGCTGGAACTTACTGTAACTATTGGGTGTAGAATGCCATTAAACCCTACTTCCAGTTGCCATGACTCTGTCTTCAGCAACTAGTCTCCTCAGAGCTTGTACTGCACTTGGGGTGAGTGGGAGTCTGCTTAGGGTTGCTACCTCTCTCCCTGGTTTATACAGTTCAGAACAGAAGAGGGCTCCTCTGTTGCTACCATCTTGTGTCAGACAACAGCACCTCATCCCTCATAAGCTGAAACATGTGAAAGGGATAAAGGAGCAGAAAAGAGTTAATGGGTGAGGGGGAAGAAAGGGAGACTGAGAATCGGAGTAGACTTGCTAATTTGAAAATAGGAGACCAAGGTGAAGTAGAACACAGCTACTCTGGAAGACACCTTCAAATGAACTAGTATTGGGTCCCATACAGATCATTAGTCCATTGTGCCCTTCTCCTTAAAGCCACCTCTGTCACCAATGCCACAGCTCGCCATCGTCCGGGACAGCATGATGTATGGGGTTCATTGAAAATCAAATAAGTACGCCTCCAACAAGCAGAAGGTATATCATATGCCAATGTGATCTAAATCTATCCTAATTCAGGATGCTTAATATCCATAAGCTCTACAATTCCCCTGTGAGCACTAGCATTAACACTGTCAAGCAGCAGCACAGAAGACTTGTACGTGCCTGTTTTTATTCCACATTCCTTTTTGTGCTCATTTTTGTGCTTACATTTTTGTGCCACATTGACATAGGGGTAGATTATGAGTCAGTATAATTAAGACAGCATATATGTGAACTTCTTTTCGGAATCTGTTAGCAGGAAAAATAATTTAAATGTAATTAATAGTTACAAACAATTCCTTCTTTTTCCAGTTAAGCTAGCCTGAAATTTTCTATTTTACCATTAATACTATTGAGCCATGTGTCATCTCTTCAGTAACATCAGTAGTACAAAACTTTTTCAATTACAGCCTCACACATTCCCTTATAATTGGGTGATGGGCTGTACACAGCACATCAGAGTCTCAGAAAAGCCAGTGGTGTCTTATCCACTGCAAATAACTGTGAAATATATTTTGATAAGTTATATCACTACAAATCATGATCTGCCATGTGCAACTGAGATCTCAACCAGAGTTTATATGTGTAAGAAGTACAAATTAGAATGAAGCATTTAGAATAAGATTTCAAAGAAGGTTCATGTTCACCCTCCGTGCTATAGCATGTAAAAATGAAAAACTGCTATGACATATTAATACCACACATAATAAAATGTATGAATCCTCTCATTACAATGAATACATAGTGATTATAGGGATCTTAATTAGCTGAGGACATATGAAGGAGACTAACAGTGGATTCTATCACATAACAGTGAAACTGTATGTCTCTTATTCATGTTAAACCCATCACATAACAGTGAGACTGTATGTCTCTTATTCATGTTAAACCCTTCAAAGTTTCCTTCTCTGAGCCACAATCCGTGATATGAGATTATTAGAGGAAGCTTCCTCTTATCCTAGTTTCTTGTTTATTGGAAGAAGAAACAGCTGCTGAATCAAAGAGAGGTGTTAAACCTTAATAGGCTCTGGCAGAAAGATCTATAGTGAAGTGCAAAAGAGTTCTACTCAAGTGTATTGATATGACATCCAGTTATTTCAAGAATCTATTAAGGATACTGCCCATTAAAGAAATGTATTGCTGTGTCCTACATAATCTAATTAATTTCTAAATGAGAATTATTTACCTAACATGTATAGCACTTTCTCACAAGAGATGAAGCTGATCAGCAAGGATGAGCAACACCCTGAGTCTTTGCCAAAAAATGAAACTGAACCAAAATGGACCCTTTTTTTCAAGTTTAAGACCATGCAGATAACACGTATACACACAAAATCCTCCGTGCCTTCTTCCACAAGGCCTTTTAAGTATGGTTCAACCTCACTGAACTCACCTAAAAGGACTTCTTTACTATTAAGTCCCTTTAAAACCCCAGTTCTGCCTTTCTTTCTATAGTGAATCTTGTTGACTTGTTTACAGATAATCCCTTTTTTTGTCCCCCTTCCCAACTTTGTCTACCTGTCTGTCCTTAGATTTTGGGATTCTTAGGCCATGGATTCTCCTTCTTGAATGTCTACAAAGTGGTGATTGCAAAAAATTAATAACCAAAAAGACCCTACACCTATACCACACACACACACACACTAATAATAATAATAATAATCATAGGTAGTAATTTATAATTAGAGCTGGTGAGGAAATGGGTTTTTCTAGTTCATAAACATTTTAATGGAAAATGTAGACTTCCCACTAAATATTGAAAATGAAAGGGTTTTTTTGGTTTTGTCTGAATTCACTGCTTTAAAAAAAAATTAAAAAGACATTTTGCACTGTCAGTGAAAAGTTTTGACTGCCCATACTCCATCCTACCCCCTCAATAATAATCTGTATTCTTTTTCAGCACACTTCTGCATTTCCTGGGCTCACCCTGACCAAAAGTCTTAAACTTCACTAGAAAGCCTGTTCTTGTGAATTTCCCAGCCCAACATTGCAGAGCCAAATTTGTTAGTTCTTGAGCATCCTACTTCTGGGTTTTTAACCAGACTGAAATTTTGAACATCCTGCAATTCTTCCATCACTAGCTTTCTGATTGTTTTGTTATGTGCTACAAGTGATTCAGAAAAGCAACAAAGATAAAAGATGAGGCTTTATTTAACTGTTAATCCACGCAGAGTAGACTGGAGACACATAAATATCTATCAGTGAAACTGAGATTTAGTCTTTCGACTAATTGTAATAACTGTAACACTTTCCTGACTGGAAATCACTAAGAATTTTCCCACACTTTTCCTTTTATGTACTTAGACATAAAAAATCTTAATTATTGTCATTAAGCTTTTAGTTCAATGGACATGTGATTATTTTCCTTCTTGGGTGTTTTCATCTGAGAGAATCGACAAAATTACACATTTTATCATGGATTCCAGGTAATAGAAAAAAAGTGATTGGTGATGGCTTAAACAATGTTATCAGTTAAAGATGTATATAAATGTAATTTTGCTTGCAATTTCTGAATTTGTGCTTAAAATCACAGCAAATTTGTACACAGAGGACCAGTTAAATAATTTTCTTGTTATGTACACATGCCATTATTAGTATGATTTTGTGCACGGCTTGGTTAATTGCACATAATGATGATATACTGTCATTATTGCACGATAGAGCTTCAAAATGTGGTTCTAATGCTAATAATAAACAATTTCTATAATAAATTAACATTTCAACACAGACTTCCTATATAGCTGTAAATGAAAGCTGCTGCTCTTAATTTTTTTTAATTTTTTTTTTAATTTTTTTGTTTTTTTTCATTCTTAAGCACATCTTGGATTTTCCAATACATTCAGAATGAGACCTATGACTATCCTTGTTTCTTCCACATTTGGGTCAAAAGGTAAAATATTCTTCCTATGTACTTTCAGCTTGCAAAGAGAAAACCCTGCTTGGAGCTTAATTAGATTTAGTTTCTGTGTGTACAATATATATACATATTTACTGTGTGTAATACTCATTTTAAAGGACTTGTGCCATTTTCCTAGTAGTCTAGCACATTTCCTGTGCATTTTCAACAGGAATCAGTTACTTTTTCCACTGAAAGCATCCAGAATACATTATGTATAAAGGAACAACTGAGAATGGCCAGAAGGCTTGATGGAGGTTGTTTTGAATCTTTGTTTTCTATTTGGATTTTTTTTTTAAAGATACAAAGTATAAATAGATTTTTCCTTTTACTTTTCTTGTGATATTATATTACTAATGATAAATTTAATACTATTACTATAATGAATAACATTGGACAAATGCTGTATCCCTTATTGAAAATCTCCCATGGTATTTGGCCTAATGATTACTTATTATACAGTGTCTTTCATCTAATCATGCTATCGGTGTTAATTATTAAGGCTCCAATTCAGCAAGGTATTTAAACCCATACCTAATTTTAAGCATGTAAATTAGTCCCATTAACTTCAACAGGAGTACTCATATACTCAAAGTTAGGCATGGGTTTAATTACTTGCTGAATGGGGCCTAAGGCCTGTGGGGTATGAATGTAAAATTGTACCTGTCCTGTGCCTCTTTTTAAGTGACTTTCCCAAATCCACACAATAAATCAACAGTGGTTTAGACAGAAATCAGAAGTCTGTTCCAGAAACCTGCTCTATCCACTAGGCCACCAGCCTATTAAAGTGCACAATGTGGTGACTATATCTGGATTAAATCAAAACATCATTTGAGTCAACCAAAATCATGGGGCCACTAGGCCACCACCCTATTAAAGTGCAGAATGTGGTGACTATAGCTGGATTAAATCAAAACATCATTTGGGTCAACCAAAATCATGGGACCACTACAAGCACGGTGCAGAGAAATTGCAGCTGTGAATGATTTCACCTTCACCTCCTGTGTCCTAATTCTGAGCAGGATTTCAGATTTCTAATTCATTGGCAAGGAAAGTTCCGAAAATATGCTTAAATAATTTAGAATGATAAATGTCAGCCTTATGTAGGCAAATAGGTAGTGTCACATTTTGGTACCTCAAATTGTATAGTACTGAGTCATTTCTGATATGGTACCCTGCCAAAGAGTGAACCTTTAGCCTAAACTAATCACTGTAAGACAGATGGCAATTTGACAAGAGGAGGGTTGAGCTGACAGCTTTTCCTCATACACCAGGCATATAGTGCATTTCCAGAGCCAAGCTGAGTTTGACATTTAATTAAAGTAATACTTAACATAGACCTCATACAAAAAGGAAAAAAAAACCCACTGATGCAGCCACAAAATCAATTTGGTCTTGTTTAAACCTGAAAACTTGATGCCCAGAAGGCACATCTGTTTGTATAAAAATAAAAAAGTATCACAACTGTACCACAGGGAATACTGGCTGTATTAAAAATGCATTTTGACTCATCTGGCTATGGGACTTGTATTTGGGATACAGAAAATATTGCTTGCAAAATGAATTGCTAAGAATATAAAGTCCTAGCTACTATAATTAACAAAAAAATATGGCTAGCCCTTTATTCTGTTAAGCCTAAATACAGTAACTATACAGTATGCTGTAGCTATGTCATAAATATTATTGAAACACAAAATGCCAATGCCTAAGCAGAAAAAAACACCTATGGTAACAGAATATTCTGTGAGTTTCCATTGGCTAAATCTCTTCTTTATTCTCCTTCCCTTCCCCTAATCTCCTCACCCACATAGAATGGCAAGGGGAAAGGCAAAACCCTGTGGATTCCCAATATCCACACAGATCAGATCAGACAGAGACAGATGCATCCTGGAGGTGAATGCCTGGCTGTGAAGATAGTGTCGCCAGGAGGGCTTCGGCTTCCTTGACCACGGGATGCTGTTCCATGAAGAAGGACTGCTCAGCAGAGATGGGATCCACCTATTGAGGAAGGGGAAGAGCATATTTGGATACAAACTGGCTAACCTAGTGAGGAGGGCTTTAAACTAGATTCAAAGGGGACAGGTGACCAAAGCTCACAGGTAAGTCAAAAACATGGAACCCTGGGAGAAGGGTTTGAGTCTGGGGGGAGCATGGTTATAGCAGGGATAAGGGAGAGACAAGATAGAACTGGGGGCAGGGAATGAAATCAGTATTTTAGATGACTGTATAAGCAGGAAGACCTCAAAATGCTAGTAAATAAACACAGCTGTGACATAGCTGGCATCACAGAGTCTTGGTGGGATAATACGCGTGACTGGAATATTGGTATAGAAGGGTACAGCTTGCTCAGGAAGGAAAAGCATGGGGAAAAAGGGAGGAGGGTTGCCTTATGTATTAAAAATGTATCCACTTGGACTGAGGTTGAGATGGAAATAGGAGACAGACAGTCTCTGGGAAAGGATAAAAGGGGTAAAAGACAAGGATAATATCATGGTAGGGGTCTACTACAGACCAGCTAACCAGAAAGAAGAGGTGGATGAGGTTTTTTTAAAACTAACAAAATCAGCCAAAGCACAGGACTTGGTGGTGATGGGAGACTTCAACTACCCAGACATCTGTTGGGAAGATAACACAGCAGGTCACAGATTATCCAACAATTCTTAGAGTGTATTGGAGACAATTTTTTTATTTCAGAAGATGGAGAAGACTACTAGGGGTGAGGCTGTTCTAGATTTGATTTAGACAAATAGGGAGGCATTGGTTGAGAATTTGAAAGTGGAAGGCAGCTTAGGTGAAAGTGATCGTGAAATGATAGAGTTCATGATTCTAAGGAATGGTAGGAGGGAGAACAGGAAATAAAGACAGTGGTTTTCAAGAAGGCAGACTTTAGCAAACTCAGGGAGTTGGTAGGTAAGATTCCATGAGAAGGAAGCCTAAAGGGGAAAACAATTGAAGATAGTTGGCATTTTTAGAAGACATTATTAAGGGCACATGCGCAAACTATCACACTGAGTAGGAAAGATAGGAAGCATGGCAAGAGACCATCCTGGCTTAACCAGGAGATCGTCAATGATCTAAAAATCAAGAGAGTCCTACAAAAAGTGGAAACTAGGTCAAACAAATAATACAAGTATGTAGGAATAATGACAGAAAATGTGGAAATGCAGAGGTGCTTAATGACGTCTTTGTTTTGGTTTTCACCAAGAAGATTGGTGGCGATTGGATATCTAATATAGTGAATGCCAGTGAAAATGAGGTAGGATCAGAGGCCAAAATAGGGAAAGAACAACTTAAAAATTACTTAGACAAGTTAGCTGTCTTCACATCACCAGGGCCTGATGAAATGCATCTGACTAAGGAGATAGCTGAGTCATTAGCAAATATCTTTAAAAAGTCATGGAAGACAGGAGAGATTACAGAAGACTGGAAAAGGGCAAATATAGTGCCCATCTATAAATAGGGAAATAAGGACAACCCAGGAAATTAGACCAGTCAGCTTAACTTCTGTACCCGGAAAGATAATGGCGCAAATAATTAAGCAATCAATTTGCAAACATCTAGAATATAAGGTGATAAGTAACAGTCAGCATGGATTTCTCAAGAACAAATCATGTCAAACCAACCTGATAGCTTTCTTTGGCAGGGTTACTACCCTTGTGGATGGGGGAAAGCGATAGACGTGCTACATCTTGACTTTAGTAAAGTTTTGATACTGTCTCGCATGACCCTCTCATAAACAAACTAGGGAAATGCAACCTAGATGGAGTTACTATAAGGTGGGTGCAAAACTGGTTGGAAAATCATTCCCAGAGAGTAGTTAGCAGTGGTTCACTGTCATGCTGGGAGGGCATAATGAGTGGGATCCCACAGGGATCAGTTCTTGATCCAGTTCTGTTCAATATCTTCATCAGTGATTTAGATAATGGCATAGAGCAGTGGTTCTCAAACTAGGGTCGCCACCCTTCCTGCTGCCCCTATTGGCCTGGAGCGGCGAACCACGGGCAGTGGGAACCGCGATCGGCCAAACATGTGGACGCAGCAGGTAAACAAACGGGCCTGGCCTGCCAGAGGCTTTCCCTGAACAAGCAGCTGCCCTAGTTTGAGAAGCACTGGCATACAGAGTACATTTATAAAGTTTGCAGATGATATCAAGCTGGGAGGGGTTGCAAGTGCTTTGGAGGGTAGGATTATAATTCAAAATAATCTGGAGAAATGGTCTGAAGTAAATAGGATAAAATCCAATAAGAACAAATGCAAAGTACTCCACTTTTGAGTCTCGTAAAATATGACACTATAATTTGAGTAAAATTTTCAACAGCATCTAAGTGATTTAGCAGCTTAAGTTCTATTTTCATCGATTTATGCACTCAGAACCAATTTTTCAAACACCTCAAAGGTATTTAGGTAGTTAAAGACCCATTGATTTCAATAGGAGTTATGCACCTAACCTGTTTAGACCCTTTTGAAAATCCCACCAGGTACCTATCTGCATCTTTAAGTGCCTAAATAGCTTCAAAAAATGTGGCCAGTAGGAGCCTGTCTCATTGAAAGTTAATGGAACTTAAAAGTCTAATTGCCAAAGTGACTCTTGAAAATGGAACTTTGATTCCTGTCACTTAGGTGCTTTTGAAAACTTAGCCTATGTTCTATATCTTATTCTTTAAACAAATTGTTTTCTGAATAAACAGAGGACTTTAGACTTGATTGTTGTCAGCTTGGTAAAAGGAAGTTCTTATAACTATTTATTTTCATCTTCACGTAAGTCAGGGTGATATTGTAGATGTTTATTTACTGTAGAAGTGAAATGAACTTAATCTGTTTATTGAATTTTATCAACCCTCAGTTATGATATGAAAGGATTCTGTTTCTCTCTTTGAAAAACGGGAGCAAAATGGGTTGTCCAACAAAGAGGTTCTCAACCTTTTTCTTTGAGGCCCCCGCAACATGCTATAAAAACTCCATGGCCCACCTGTGTCACAAAAACTGTTTTTCTACATATAAAAGCCAGGGCCAGTGTTAGGGGGTAACAGTGTTAGCAGGGCAACTGCTCTGGACTCCACACCCCAGGGGGTACCATGAAGCTAAGTTCCTCAGGCTTCAGTTCTGGATGGTAGGACTCAGGGCCCCAAGCTGCAGTACTGCATGGCGGGCCTTTGGCTTTCTCCCCTGGGCCTTAGTGAGCCTAACACCAGCCATGCTTCGTGGACCCCCTGAAACCTGTTCACAGCTGCCCCAGGGGGCCCCGGACCTCTGGTTGAGAACCATTGGTCTAACATATGTATAGTTTACTGACTCTTAGTTTTAATTAAAAAGTCTTTTATGAAAATCAGCCTAAATAATGTATGCTAGTAAAAATAGAAATTTTTTTAAGTGTGGTATAATTTTCTAAACTATATCAATATTTTTATGGACAAATTTTAAAAAGTTAGACCATCGTCTATTCACAAAGTTGTCTCACACACATGCTAAAAGAAATTACCACAGTTACATGAGGAAAACAACAAATTATGGAGGTGGGTTTGCATACACAATTGTGGTAACAACATGTGCATATTTTGCACAATGACCTCAACTTTTCTTCTTCAAAATTGGACCTATAATATATATGGGTTTATATGCTTTTCTGCATTTGTTAGTTTGTTAGGGTGGGCTCTATAGAAATTGTCATGTATAATCCTAGATAGAAGTTGTACAAATCTATCTGTCTATCTAAAGTGGCCTTTATCCCTCTAGTAGCCAATTGTCATTCTCTAAGCTATGAAGAGTAAACAATATATTGACATTGATTTCACTGGAGCTGCACTGATTTATTTTCCATTCTATTTTTTTTCTTGAATGACTGGATTTTTCTGGGAAATACCTTTAATGTAATTTAAAACTTCTAATATGGTCAAGAGTCCTTTTTATTAATTATTATTATTATTATTATTATTATTATTTTAGAGAGAGAATAAATCTGAATCCTGAATTCACTGTAGCAATCTGACTTCAAACAAAATTCCTTCCTATAAATTAGTCCAAATTTGATGATACTCAGTGATATCTCCTACTGTGGCCGCAAGGAATTACATTGATGCTAGTCATTAAAAAGTATCTGTAGATATCTAAAGTCTGGGATAGGCAGGTATCCTTTTCTCATTATATAGAGAGATTAGAACTAAGTGTTGCATAAATACGAAAATGTATTACAACAGTTTCCAGCTAAAATGTAACTTCAGAGCATAGACCTTCATTTAAGCATTTTGAAAGTCATTGTCCATGAACATAGCCCCATTTGTTTGTGTCGCTCAGGATGTCACTTTGTTTATATTCAGCTCTTAGTCATTTGTAATGTAGATAAAAGAACAAGAAAAAAACCCTCCAGCTTCTACTTTTAGAAAAACAAATACTTTGGGTGCGTCTAATTCCTAATTAAAAATCAGCAAAGGCGTATTGGATAAGGATGAATTTTCTTGTGATTTGATAAAAGATAAATCTGGAAATACAATAAGGGCATCAAGCACTTTGACAGGTCAGCAATATATTGTTTTCCTAGGCACAGAACACTATTTGCTATTTTGTATCGGTTTTTTACCCTCCGCCTCCCCTTTGTCATGCAAAATTGCTCCAGGATAAATTTGCATCTGCACTTCACAGACGCAAACACTTCTGAGTCCTTTCTAAATGCTCTACCTCCTGCCCTTGTGCTAATGTTAGCTGTTGCACCAGCAAAACCCACTGAGGCCACTGGATTTTGAGGGTATGCCAAAAGTTGTTCAGGTGCAACTCTTCGCTTAATTGAAGGGTACGGGTATTTGTTAGAATTTTTAGCAGGTACTCATATCTGCAAAGTACAGATGCAAGTTTGTGTGTGATCCCAATTTTGGTCATACATTAGTAGGGGACCGGCTCAAAATTTTCCAGTTTGTGAGGACTGGTGGATATAATGCACTTGTCCAGTCTGGGGTTCTAGAACTGAGAGTTGTGCCAAACACCTCCACTCCAAGAACTTAAAACAATGTGAGGTGGGTGCACTGTTCCTGAATTTTAATGTGATCATCAACTATGTTACATATAAAACTATTGCTGCATTGTTAGCTGGGATCAGGAGGAATTTTCTCCCAAATTTTTAGGTACTGTCTGAAAGTTTTTACATTCCTCTAATACTCCTACTTCAGGCCAATGCCCAAAACAGGTCACTGGACTAGATGGGTAATTGTCCAATCTGGATATCATCTGAGATGGCAGTTTCTATTGTCACAAAAACACAGCTTTGCATCACCTGACCTGGTGACAATGTTTGAGTTGCTTGATTTTTCTTCCTTTAAGCCCAGGTTGAATAAGATTTTCAACTGGCAGCTTTATACATAATTTATTAGGATATATTTATATCTAAAATATCATAACAGGAGAAGAATTCACAAAGGACCTTGAGAATGCATAACAAGGCCGGTGAGTCATGATCCCCATGAGTAAAAGTTGGAAGCAGTATTGGAGCCATAAATAAAATTGGGACTCCCCTAAAATAACCTCTGTCTCTACACACACTAAAAAAGAATTAAACTTATAAAACTCAGGGTCCCTACCTTCATTCCAAAAATATGCTGAGTAGCAGCTAGAAAAGGTGCATTGAAATCCTACACAACCACCAAACAAAGCAAATGATGGGCAGATAATTTACATCAATAGTGCAATCCTTTGTAAATGCAAGAAAGAAGGTGAGGAAGAATATACAAATGCTGTGGTCAGAATTTTATTAGCACCTCAGCGTGTTCCTCCCAGGAATGCTCATCTAGTGAAGGTGCAGGCAGGTTGTGTAGTGTGACATATAATGCTCTGCAAAGGCTAAAAGGCTAGAGTAATGTGCTCATTATGGTAAATAGATGCTAATCTCATTAAAGGAGAACTTTGCAGTTAAAGGATTGCATCTAGAGTAGCATAAAAAGGAGGACACCGAATCTGCCAGCATGCCACTATTGCTAAAATGGCTAGGAAATGAATAGCAAGTTCCAGCAGCCAATTTTCTTTAGCTGAGCGTGGCTTACCCTCCTGGCTATGCTTTAATGTTTGCATGACATAAACATAAGCAGCATGGTAATATATCCCATGGTCCAGGGATCATGCAAGTTTGATCTGTGCTTCAGAGCAAGGTTCTTAAACTGTTATCCCTGGAGTTGAAATGAAGAGCAAAAAGTAGACAGTGCAATTAACTTATTTCAAAAAGGAGAAAATATTCTTCATATTCAAGACAGCAAAAATACATAAGTAATGCTATCCTGATGCTAATAAGTTCAGGAATCACAACTACAAATGGGAGGGAAAGTGCTCCAGGAGACAATCTTTTGGTTAACATGTGGTCCAAACACTATGGAGAAATGATAACCCCTGCTCTAAAGTGATGCTCGAAATCAGAGCTCCTCAGACTTCAGCTGTGGAAAAACAAAAATCTTGCTGATGGTTACAGATCACTGTTATGGTTTCAGTGGCAATTGTGAAAACCACTTGAAAAATATGATATGAAAACATTTTTACTGTTGTGCAGTTTGTGGAAGCTATACCCTTCTTTAAACTGCGACATCTTCAGAACAATACCCACTCTCATGGTAACAAGGCTCAAATATTATAATTCATTCTTACCAAGGCATTCATCTGGGAATCTCTTGTCACCTCCAGCTTGCAGCAGCCCATTTGCTCACTGGTTTGAAACCATGATTTTATTATGCATGCCTGGTGTTCTTCACACTGGCCATTTACAAAGTGGCAGATTGATTTCAGGTTGGCACTGTTGCGTTTTAAAAACTCTTAAGAGCTCCTTATGCCTCACCTTGATAGATGTCTATGCTCATAAACCATCTACATTTTAAGGGTCTCGCAATTGCATCTTAGGTTATTAAAGATCAGACCTTTGCTGTCCCACTCCTTTCTCATCTATATTAGTCAATATCTTTGCATTTTAAAAGAAAATCACAAAACTTTTTAGATTTTGGGGGGAGTTGAAGGGGTTGTTATCACACTTCTTGGCCACATGTTTACTAGCTTTCTCTTCCCCTCTCTTTTCACTACCCTTGTTGGAATCGATCATTTTTTTTATATAATGTGAGTCAGATGATCTCTTTGCTTTTATGTGTTTAATTATGGTAAATGTTACAAAGTGTCCCAAACAATTTTGCTGGATGGAGACTTCAGAAGTTTGTGTGTGTTTGTATTCTTTCATACATATGAGTAAATAGCATAGTGGTTTTTTATATATATGATGGTATGCCATTTACTCATATGTATGAAAGAGACTATGCATGTCACGTAATTCAACCAACCAATGCCACTAGTTCATCTTAAACTTCTGTGTCTGGGCCTACACTAGAACTGGTGGGAAAATTTCCATCTGTTTTTCAACAGAAAACTGAGGTTTCAATTAAATGAAATGTTTCACCAAAAAAGTTTGTTTTCCTTACAAAATATAGATTGTTTTGTTTTTTGTTTTGTTAAAATAACATGTCTAAAACCAAAAAAACAAATATTTTTGCCAAAAACCAAAATATTCTGAAATCCCATTATGGTACCTAATGGAGGTAGTTGTTCAGTTGCCTCATATCCCAATCTTCCTCTATTGCTTAGGCTCCCCAGTCAACCTCCATCCCATGCCTCCCGATTGATTTAGCGGGTCTAGTGAAGACCTGCTAAATGGATGGCAAAGTGCTCTCTGGTCAACCCTGGTACTCCAGCTCTCCAAGAAGAGTAAGGGAAGTTGACCTATCAACTTATTGCCATGAAGTCACCCAGGTAAGTCTACTCCAGTTACATTTTTCATGTAGCAAGAGTAAAGTAACTTACCCCTGTAGCGAAGACAAGCCCTTTAAGAGCAGAAGCCCATGCAGCATCATGGAAGAGAGAATCCAAAGAGGGAGCCTGGCCTATAAAGAGAATGGGGGCATAAGGCAACCAAACTACAAAAATCATGAGGTATCACAGAAGCATTTTACAATCAAAATGTTTCAGTTCTTGATATTTTGTGAAAAAGTAATCTTTTTTCCATGGGGGAGGGGGAAAACATTTTCTGACCAGCTTTTGTCTACAGTGACTGACTTATTGACTGCTTTTATATCTTGTATGGCAACTACATATTTGAAACAAGCAACAACGAAATTGTTACTGAGCCAAATCCTGAAGTCCTGACTCAGTCAAATACCTGGGCTCCAGGAGACAGTACATGAAAACTGCCAGGGTAACCACTTCAGAGTTTGGCCCATTATTATTATAGTCTTAGTTATGCAGCAGTGGAGAGCTCATTCTTAACTCACCTGAATAATGTGAAAGGCAAAGGAGAGGCTCATTAACAGGCTCCTCTCAATTAGCTCCCCATGGCCTAATGAGCTCCAGAGAAGTATTTCTGTTTTCCAGCTAAGTTCCAGTGCTGAAACACACCATTGGATTTATGTGGAATGAAAGGGCACAAGCATTTTGTGGTGAACACAACCTTAAGGACATAGTCTCTTTTTTCTAAAGCGTGGCATTGCAAATCTGTATTCTCTTTCATACAGATTCTTAGCAATGGTAATTCTTTATGTAGCAGAGTTTTGAAGACTGCTGGGCTAAAACAAGTAAAGCCCCAACTATATGATGATGAAGATTCAATCGAATCTTTTTCTTTTGTTAAAACTGTTGCTGCAACCAGCAAGTCATCATTTTCTTTACTATCATCTGCCTTTAAACTTCATTTCCTCTTCTACTGATAAACAGACAATGGAAAGTGGCACTCAGACAAAAATGCAGCTTTTCTGTGAGGCTACGTCTACACTACAGGACAATTTCGAATTACATTAAACCGGTTTTATAAAACAGATATTATAAATTCAATTTCATGCGGCCACACTAGGCACAGTAATTCGGTGGTGTGCGTCCATGGTCCAAGGCTAGCATCGATTTCTCGAGCGTTGCATTGTGGGTAGCTATTCCATAGCTATCCCATAGTTCCCGCAGTCTCCCCTGCCCCTTGGAATTCTGGGTTGAATCATTGTCGCGGGTGGTTCTGGGTAAATGTCTCAGTCATTCCTTCCTCCGGGAAAACAACAGCAGACAATCCTTTCGCGCCCTTTTTCCCTGGATTGCCCTGGCAGACGCCATAGCACGGCAACCATGGAGCCCGTTCAGCTTTTTTATTTTACAGTCACCATATGTGTACTGGATGCCGCGGACAGAGGCGATACTCCAGCGCTACACAGCAGCATTCATTTGCTTTTGCATGATAGCAGAGATGGTTACCAGTCGTTCTGTACCGTCTACTGCTGGAGTAAACTGGCAATGAGATGACGGTTATCTCTCCCCCTTTGTACTGTCTACTGCTATCATGAGTGCCCCTGGCTGAGATCGGCCGGGGGCGCAAAAAGCAAAACTGGGAATGACTCCCCGAGTCAATCCCTCCTTTATGGTTTCTAAAAATAGAGTCAGTCCTGCCTAGAATATGGGGCAAGTGTACTAGAGGACCAGTGTATCAGAGAGCACAGCTGCTCCGTGTCAGTATTCACAGGGGGTGCCCCTGCAACAACCCCACCCGTTGCTTCCCTCCTCCCCAACCTTCCTGGGCTACCGTGGCAGTGTCCCGCCCATTTGTGTCATGAAGTAATAAAGAATGCAGGAGTTTTTAGTGACATAAAATGAGGGGGAGGCAGCCTCCCGGTGCTATGATAGTCCAGGCAGGACATTAATGGTGTGGGGGAGAGGAGCCCAGCATCTGCCACTGCTATGATAGTCCAGGCAGTACAGAATCTTTTCTTTACACATGAAAGGGAGGGGGCTGATTGAAGCTCAGCCCCCAGTTGTTATGATGAAGACGGTTACCAGCCGTTCTGTAACATCTACTGGGAGTGACCAGGAATCATTCCTGTTCTGTTTTTAGCCAGGCGCCCCCCCGGGCTGGCCTCATCTCAGGCCAACATGTTAGATATTGAACAATTATCAAGCATGGCGCTCGGGTTCATAAGGACCGTTACCAGTCCTACTGCACCGTCTGCCACCGGAGAGGGGAGAGGAGCGAATACTGCGCTTCACTGCTGCAGCATAGCGTCTACCAGCAGCATTCAGTAGACATAGGGTGACATTGAAAGAAGTCAAGAAATGATTTCTTTCCCTTTTCTTTCACATGTGGGGGGGGGGGGAGTAAACTGAGGAGCTATTCCCTGAACCACGCCGGACAATGTGTTTGAACCTACAGGCACTGGGAGCTCAGCCAAGAATGCAAATAGTTTTCGGAGACTGCTGTGGACTGTGGGATAGCTGGAGTCCTCAGTACCCCTCCCTCCCTCCATTAGCGTCCATTTGAGTCTCTGGCTTCCCGTTACGCTTGTCACGCAGCACTGTGTAGCCTGGAGATTTTTTTCAAACGCTTTGGCATTTCGTCTTCCGTAACGGAGCTCTGATAGAACAGATTTGTCTCCCCATACAGCGATCAGATCCAGTATCTCCCGTACGGTCCATGCTGGAGCTCTTTTTGGATTTGGGACTGCATCGCCACCCGTGCTGATCAGAGCTCCATGCTGGGCAAACAGGAATATAATTCAAAAGTTCGCGGGGCTGTTCCTGTTTACCTGCCCACTGCGTCCGAGTTCAGATTGCTGTCCAGAGCGGTCAGTGGTGCACTGTGGGATACCTCCCGGAGGCCAATAATGTCGATTTCCGTCCACACTAACAGTATTCTGAAGTAATACTATCGATTTTAGCGTTACTCCTCTCGTTTTGTAGGAGTAAAGAAATCGATTTAAAGAGCCCTTTAAATCAATTTAAAGAGCACTGTAGCGCGGACGGGTACAGCGTTAAATCGATTTAACGCTATTAAAATCAATTTAACGGCATAGTGTGGACCAGGCCTAAGCTGATGAGCACCTTTCAAGATAAAGAGTTGTAGAAGTAACTTTATCTCCTTATCAGTTTTCGTTCATACAGAACTCCAGGAAGAATTCTCTCAACCAGTAAATGGCAGCAGTGAGTAGCATCTCTCTGTTGACCAATGCTAAAAAAATGAAAATATAAATTTTACTAAAGCCCAAAATAAACTTAATTTAGATTGTTGGCATGTCTGACTTATTCCTTCACTCTTGAAATTATATGGAAGACAAAGAAATTAAAGCCAAGAGAGAGATTCTAACTTTCAGAAGATCGCTTAGCAAATGTTTGTACTAAAGCTGTTAACGTTGTGTAAGTGAAATTATTTAGCTCAAAAGCTATTGCAGTATCCGAATGTGTGAAAAATGTAACGTTCTTATGGTTCATGTTTCATTTGGAATTTGGCTGGTTTCTTAGTAGCAGTCAAATAGTTAAGTCACAAGGTATTTCTTCTTGTTTCTATCTCAGTGAGCTAGGAAAGCCGGTGATACTTGGTTTTCAGAAAAGCAACGATGCTCAGTTTTTTCTTCCTTTCTTTCAGCAATATGAAAATGGTCAGAAAAAAACTACTCTCAATTTATTTGCACTACTCAGACTTTGCCTGACATTTGGCCTGGATCCTTTTTATGTCTTTGTAGTTCCCCTATTAGTGAGAAGTATGCTGTTTTTTTATGTTGTTAATAACTATTGTTGATTATTAATATGTCTTCTCACATGGCATCCTACTTTAGTTTTACAAGGGAAATCAGAGGCATGGAGCAAAATTCAAAGGGGACACAGAGATGTAAATTCTACATGTAAAGTGTGTTTGTGCATGACTGCATGGCAAGAGTACAGAAGGGGTGAGTGTAGCAGGAAAAGCAGCTAACAGAAAGGTAAAATAAAGACAAACAACCTCTTCCCCCCCCCATCACTTTTATCTTACATCTTATTTCACTTTCCTGTTTGATACTGTTCCTGCTTTATTTTCTTTATACCACTTCACATGTAAGTTGCACCCACCTACAAAACTATAACTTCTTATAAACCACCATTTCCATCATCTCTGAATTTAGCCTCTAGAGAATGGGTATATGTACGTTGGTGTTCAGGGTTATACATCCCCATAGGTTTGTAGCCTACTGTCTGGAACTCCCTCAGTTATTACTTTCTTGGAATTGCTTTATAAATTGTACAGTATTTGAGATTTCTGTGCCTCACATTATTAGAGTTTTACAAGAAGGATCAGAAACAAAAAAAGATCATAGTTATTTTGTAGTATTACCCAGAGGTGACAGAGGCAGTATCTTGATCATCATCTAGGCTAGTAGCTCTATGTTGTGATTTTCTCTCAGTACAGAGGGTGGAACTTCATAAAGTTAAAAATTGTTTTAAGATTCATATACTCTTTCAAATAGTTTTCGAACTCTTGAGTAGTGTATCCACAAAACATTTGAAGAAGAGGAGAAAACGTCCCTGCTTGTTGTCTTGTCTCTTCCTCCAAAGGCATGGTATATGCAAGCATCTCTGGTTCCTCTTCCCACCGGGACCAGGAATGGATCCAGATCAGGAGAGCTTTGCTTCCCCAGGCAGAGGAGAAAATAAATCCCTGCATGTGGACAAAAGACATTTCTTGAGTCCATCCTTCTGGCCAGATGAACAGCAATGAAGAAGCAAATTCATCCTCTCCCAACAAATCCTGTTAGTAAAGTCCAGTGTTGTGAGCTAGCAAGTGTGAATAATTCTGTCTCCAGGAGAAATCAGGGACTAAGGGTATGTTGGAGGCATGAGTGCAGCTCGGGTAGGTATACACACACTGGCTTTTCTGTAGCTAGCATGGCTAAAAATAGTAGTGGTGATGGAGCAGCACAGGCCCTGGTGCAGGTTAGCAACACCCCAGGGTTTGGGCCAGGCCTGTCCCACCACATCTTCACTGCTATTTTTAGCCGCACTAGCTATATTAATACTAGGGTGGGTACACCTACATGAATGCTACACACCTCTGTTTGCAATGTAAACATATACCTTAGTCCTTGATTTCCCTGGAGACTGGGAGTTGCTTCTTCATTGCTGTCTAGAAGGATGGACTCAAGGAATTGTTTTGAAGTGTAGACTACATCCCTGTGAATGTACATAAAGGACACAATAGATGATCCTTTATTGGCATCTACTGATAAAATCAAAAATGTACTGGTTTAATAGGCCAATCCTGAAATACTCATTCATTTTTATTTACTCATTAGGTCTAAGTAAGGACTTCCAGCTTGCCAATTTTTTTTAACATACTGTGTTATTCTTCTTAAATGGTACAGAGGGCTAAATCCATCTTTACTCTAGCCAAACTCCCATTGATTTGAGAGAGACAAGGTGGATGAGGTAATATCTTTTATTGAGCCATTTTCTGTTGGTGAAAGAGACAAACTTTCATGCTCCAGAGAGCTCTTTCTTGTGCAGAGAAAGGTAATCAGAGTGTCACAGGTAAATATAAGCTGGAACAGAATGTTAAGAATAAGGAGTTAACAAATGTTGCAAGAAACCTTCAAACTGAAGTGCACAATAAACACCTCAGCAGTCACAGGGTAAAGGAGAGTTAGTGGGCTACTGATTGTTGTAGCCAGACAGAAAACCATTGTCTCCATTGATTCTGTGATTTTTGGTGTCTAGCAGTTATGAATTTAAGCTCTCAGACTTGTCTTTTGAAAGTGTTTTCCACGTTTCCTTTGAGGATGAGGACTGAGAAGTCAAATATGGACTGATCATTCTGTGAAATGTGTTTGCCTGTGGATGATATGGTGGTTTTGTCTTTTAACTTTTTTCTCTGTGAGTTAACTTGAGAATGTAATGATTGTCTAGTTTCACCCTGTCTAGCTGGGGCATTTAATGAACTACACCATGTGTTGTGACAGGCTTGAGTCGGACTCATTGATCTTGAAAAATGTGGTGTTGGGGGTATTGATCATCATAGCACTGGAAATATGGCTGCAGGTTTTCCAGCTGGGGTCTGGTGCCATTTGAGTTGGGGTGTCCTGGTCTGTAGTGAGCTTGCTTCAGATGATGAATTTGGCAAGGTTTGGAGTTTGTTTGATTTGAAGGCTACAGAAGTTGGCCCTTTTTGTTGATTTCTTTGTGTTGATTTGACTGCTGTATCCCACTATAACATATAAAGTTAAGTGTGAAAATACACAAAACACACACAGAAAATTAGTTAAGTAAATAATTCCACTGTTAAATCTACAATGCTTTATCTCCATTGGATTGCAATTAATCATAAGAAAATTTATAATCTAGATGGGTTTTCACAATATGTTAACAGCAGGAATTTCTCATTGAATTGTTGTGCTCTGCTCAATATTATCAAGGAACAATATGTCCTTTAAACATGGCAGCCAAGCAGTAGCTCATAGTGTTCTTGCTGTTCAAATGCTACATGCCCAGAGGTTTTTTATTTGGTTTTGGTATTTTGCCAATAGCAAAAGTGGGGGCAAAGGCAATTCAAGTCCTCATTTCATATTCATGGATGTTAAAAATAGATCAACTGATCTTAAAATAAGATAAAATGTTCTTTCTGCTTCATATCTCCACAAGAGTTTATTACAAAACCACCTAGGTATTTTCATTTTATATGTTCCACTTCCCTAAGAAGAATTCATTGTTGTTAGGTCTGCAACGTTCAAAAGATATTTCCAATCCATTGACTCAAGGGATGGTGCAGCATGCTGTTGAATCAATGTCCTTGATGACTACCCTTAGACTCTCATGGCAGAGTTCTCCAACTATCTCAAAATGTCATGTTGCATCACTCATATTCTCTATCCTGACAGTTGCTTAAGACCACATCCCAGCCTCAGATAAGACTTTCAAACCACACAGTTGTAAATTGTGACTCATTGATACTATTTACTGGGGAAATCTAGGTTGATGAAAATAGAAAAAACATGAAAGTTACTGAAACCTGCTAGCATGGTCTATTGTTAAGATTTCCTAACAGTTCCCATGATAAGCCCCGGTTTTCAGATGCAACTTCAAATGTTTGGGCTGAAATTTTCCATGTTGGATGTCTGCCTCACGTTGAATTTCTTTATTTTGGAAAATTTCTGCAAAACCGCTCAACCATATCCTGGAATGAGGCTGGGGGGTGAGAATGTTGTTTTGACCTTTTACAGAAATTCTGGCAATATTTGTTTTAAGTTCTAGTGTCTCCATGTATTAAAGCCGCGAGTTGAAATTTGGCTGGGAAGAATGGTCATTGTGTCATGAATCCCTGTGAAAATCCACCCAAATTACTTTTAAGACATAGGAGAGAGTGGGGGAATTATACTTATATATTGTAGCATAGAAAAGAGATGACTGTGTGGTGACAAATAAATGTATTACCCATAATAAATAAGTGGAGGCAGGATATGTCACAGTCTTGGAAGACAAGAAACAATAGCCTGAAGCAAAGAAAGAAGGGATTGAGAAAACTGTTAACGCTAAGAGCAATTATGTGATGTAATGGAGGTGTGTGAACTGATTCAGAATAAAACAAGAATCCCAGAACCTTAACCCTTCCCTAGAACCAAACCTATTCTAAGGTGGTTTAGATTACACTGATACTGCACGGTTCATCAAATAGGATAGAATAGATTAGAGAAAGAGGACTGGGAAAATTCAGATAAAGAAATCCTCTCTTCTCCAGTAATATCTCCCTCCAGCACAGAGGGAAAATGGGAGATCCAAAATATGCCCCAATCCCCATTCCACAGCTCAACTTTCATTAGTTGTGGAAGTTCTTCCTATGGGGAAACTTCTGGATCATCCAAGAGTACCCATTCAGACTCCTCAGGAAGTATCAGACTAAGTCACTCCAACCTCTTGCTTCATTAATGAGGAAGCAAATAGCCCCAAAATCCCTTGGGTAGCTATACTGCCAGCCACCACTCAAAATCTCCAGCAGAGGGACCTGGAAATGTTGTGGTAGTCCTGATGAACTCCTTTAAAATGTAAAGCTCCTTAGAGCTGAGACTTCCAAGAATGCAGTGAGCTATTTATATTCAGGGCCATCTTGGCTCCAGTATATGTTAAATTTTAAAGGAAGAGGTGGGATTCGCTGAAATCTCTTTAGTGCATTGTTAGAAGAATGAGAGCTGGTAGAACTAGAAAATTCCATGAAAGAGATTTATGGGGACTGAACCATTTTATCCAGAAATATTGGATGAAGAAAATGTACTGGTTTACTTCCCCATGAAGAGTGGAGACAAGACCACAAGGACAACCATGGAAGATTGTAATCTACAGCTGTTTCAGGACAAGTTAAGTCAGATGTTACTGAGAATGGTGTAGTGAGAAGTCCTGCTACATCCAAGAGATATTCTGGAGAATTCTCATGCTCTTTTCTATTTTTTTTTTCTGAATCTGTTGTTTCTCGTAAATCCATAGTTATATCCTAATGTCTGATTCAGCTTTTATCTATTTACTAATCAAAAGAATCATAATTACACAGTATACTGTTTTTTCTCTAACAAAACAAAATATGAACAAAGCCTGTTATAAAAAATGCAAACATTGGTGTTACATAGAAAATGACAGAACTAACAAGACATTTATTCTTGTGTTCCAATTTTAGACTTCACTCCCTTTTCATGGAAAGAGATGTTTTCAAAGCTGATTGAGTATTCCTCAAAGTATACTTAAAAAGAGAGTCCTATTTAGAACTAGTCAAAAATTTCTCATTGAATAATTTTTTCAACGGAATATAGGTTTTTTGTTTAAATGGAAATGTTCATAAAATTACCATTTTCATCAAAAAGGGGTGTTTTGAATAAAACCGTGAAAACTGAAATGGGGGGGGGCTTAAAATGGAAAAAGAACAATTTTTTTTTCTGTTTCAACAAAAAGCAATAAAATGTTTTCAGTGAATATTTCTGCGGGGAAAAAATATAATTTCCTCACCAGTTCATCTCAGTCATCTCATATGCATGAAAAAAAATATCGTGATGCATGGCATAAGCTTTTTAGGTTACACTTTGACTGTCCCTTGAGCTAAGTGATTAGAATGACTAGCTACTACTGTCCTAGATACATTTCCATTTGGGTAACTGTTCTACCTACCTAAGATTCCTAATGCAGTTTCAACTAGATTTGGTATTTCTCCTTCACTTTCTATAATAAATGATTATGAAATGTTCTTGGTCCCATTTTGTTTCATCTCAGTGGTAGTTGCTTTTGAGTGACAGGTGAAATGATTGTTATACATTATGTATATACATTTAATTTATAAATCAGTTTGAGAACTGTGTATAGTGCTCTGAGGTTTGTCTGAATAAAACATGCTAAATAATCTATCATAATCATTAAAATACTGACAGATGTGGATTTCTGTACAGCAGTTATCATCCATTTTAAATAATGTAAGTTTCAGATGAAATACTACAGGTTTAGATTCTGATCTCATTTATTCTGTTGTAAATCTGGAGTATCTGTGTGGATTTAGTTTGAATTTACACCAGTGGATTCACATTAGTGGATTTATTCTGAATTTAAACCAGTGTAGCCAAGACTAAAATCTTGTTTGAGGTCTGCATCCATAAGGTTTGTTTTTTGTTTGGTTTATTAAGTAAAAGCAGTTGGGAAAATAACCAAAGTAGTTTGGGTCCAATGAATCTAACCTCCAAGAGTCTTTCATCATCACCCCAAGGATGCCTTCTCTGTAAGATGATATATTGCAGCTTGTGATAGTTTGCAGCTATATCCACTATATTTTATCAGTCTGAGTATGGCTTTGTCTGGAGATAGAGCAGGGAAGCATTACAGAACAGTGCAGGCTGCTAAGTGGTTAGACAGCCTTAGTGTTTGCTAAACTCCATCAAATCTGTTTTTTTCTGTTTAAATAAAAAATAAGCCTTTCTAGAGAAAATTCAAGTGGGCACATTGAGAGTGATTCTGGCCCAGATCCACAAAGGGAATTTAGGGGCTATTGCTATCCCCAAAAAAACCCGCTTAGCCACTGCCTATCTACATAGGTGCCTAAATTCACTTGGCACCTACGTTTTTGCTGTAAAAGTCCTCTGGGTACCTATGTTTCTGCCTCAGGCCAACTGTCTTACACCTAAGCCCCAGCACAATAATCAAACCAAGTGAAAATAGAAGTTTCCACTCCTCTCTATCCTGCAGGTCCCATTCCAGTAGGTGTGCTCAGAGCATATGTCATTCCACACAGTATGGCCAAGAGGAGGGAGGAGGCTTCCTTCATAACCTTTAGTCCAGTGGTTGGGGTACTTCTCTGCCTGATGAGGAGAAGGTATTTCAACAAGGGTTTCCCACCTCTCGGGTGAGTGCCCGAACCACTGAACTATGGGATATTATGATGTGGGGCTCTCTTGTTGAAGCCATTCCACTTTGTAGTAAAAAATTAAATATTAAGTGGGCCAGAGAAAGAGTGAGAATAACTCTATAGCTAAGAGGCTTGGGCACTCAGCCGAGAGGTGGAGAACACCTCTTCAAATCCCTTCAACACATCCTGAGCAGGAAATTGACCTGGGATCTCCCACATCCTGAGTGAGTGCTCTAACCACTGAGATAAAGGTTATAAGAGAGTGGGAGTCCTCCTCCTCCCTAGCTGTTTTGTGTGTCATTAGGTACATTCTGCCACCATTCTCACAAGAAATGGCTTAGCCGCCTGATCCCAGGAGAGGATTTCCAATTATGGATCATGTGGAGACAAGTGCCTCCTTCCAGCCTAGATTTAGGTACCTAACTTACTGAGTAAAAGGGGCTTAAATAGTGCTCGAGTTCTAAAAAAGTGCTGGATCTCAATTCTCCGTTAGAGTCCTGCTGACACTGGTCTGGGTCAACTTTATCACTGACAACAAAAGACAGGGTAAGGAGGTCACTATACACCTAGTACTACACTTGTTCTGCCTGTGCAGGATTAAAGCTCCCCTCGCTCCCCTTTCATTGAACCCTTTGTGAGTAATACCAGTACGCTATTATGTCACCCATAAACAATGCTGGAACTCTGTTCTGAAGCATTCCAGCACCACTCAAGTGTTGGGCTTAGGATATACCCCTTTCCTCAGCATCTGCTATTGACTAGTTTTAATAAGCTCCCCACCTAGCATGTTGGCTTTTGTTGTTCTCATTTTTCAAGCAACTCTCTCTCCACATTCATTGTATAGGGAGCTTAATTTCTAATGAAAGAGGTTCCAGGTCTCAAGCAATTAGCTGCCGATGCTCAAGCAGGTTTTTTACATTCATAACTGATGCAGCAAGCTCAGGAGTGCCAGGGCGATAAACTACCATGCCTAGAGGTGCCAGGGCTCACAAGCTCTGGCACAAACTTAGCATTGGAGCCTTAGGCATTTAAATTGGGGTTTGTAGATTCCAGTGATTTTCTGGGTGCCTAAAAGTTAAGTGTTGCAGTACCTTATTTTCCTTACGAATCTAGGCCTCAATATGGAACAATATAAATTAATTTTTTAAAGGATGCTTTTCTTCTAGAGGGGAGAGTAGGTGATTGTGAGTCAGAAATCAATGTTTCTGTTCCCAGTTCCACCAGTGGACAGCTATGGGCCTGATCCAAAGCCCATTGAAGTCAATGGTAGTCTTAGTGAGAATGCCCTCAGTGACATTGGGCAATTCACTTAAATTCATTTCGCCTTGATGTGTCCCACTGTAAAACAGGAATAAAAATACTTCCTGCCCTCAAAGAAGCATTCTAAGGCTGCATTTAGATTGTAAGTTCTGTGGGACAAGGACGATCTTTTTATTCTGTTTGTATGGTCCCTAGCACTAAGTGGCCCTGGTCCATGACTGTGGCTACTGCGTGCTCAGGGGTGGCTCCAGGCACCAGCATGCCAAGCTCATGCCTGGGGCGGCAAGCCACAGGGGGCTCTCTGCTGGTTGCCGCGAGGGTGGCAGGCAGGTTGCCTTTGGTGGTATGCCTGCGGAGGGTCCGCTGGTCCCGCGGCTTCGGTGGACCTCCCGCAGGTGTGCTGCCGAATCCGCGGGACCGGGGGACCTCCCGCAGGCAAGCTGCCAAAGGCATCCTGCCTGCCGTGCTTGGGGCGGCAAAATACCTAGAGCCGCCCCTGTGCCCGTGCTGCCACAAAACAAATAATAACTAACAATATGAGATCTTCAGATAGAAGACCTGACCTAGATTCTCTCAAGAAATATGCAGTTAAGTGAATCATATTCTCCTTATTTTGCATCTTAGTGGAAAACACTATTATTATTATTATTGTTTTATTTTATTATAATATATAGCCACTATACTTATTGGTTTATTGTTAATGAATGTACCTGGCACTTCATCAGCATGTATTTTAGCTTGTAAGCTCCTTTGGTCAGTGATGGTTAGTTATTATATGTTTGTACAGTGCCTGAGCCCAAACATGGTTGATTTAAAGGGAGTTGAGACCTCTAGGAGAGGTAATATGACTGTAAAATGACACTTATTTCATTTAATATTCAAATAATAGTAATTTTACTTCTTTCTAGTACTTCCAGTGTCAAGTGTCTTCTGTCACTGTCATGATCGTTTTTGTGCATGTGATGATTTCTTCTGATTAGCTGTGAGGGTGAGTTGGCAAACTATCAAACTCGATGTCCTTTTCCCCAAACTCTGAGCACCTGTCCTGTTTACCTAGCTGCTAAGTACTGAACCTAATTACCTATGTAGTACTTATTAATACAACCCATATGTCATGATTTTGTGGAGTCATTCTGTCCATAAATTATCATTTATTGTTGTAACATATTTGAATGTATTTCTCTGGTGTCTTTCATTCCTTAATGGAAATAATTTATGAGATGGCTATGAGAGCCCAGGTCCAAGGAGGTACCTGTTTTGCCTTAATTTATAAAGCAAACTCATAGCTTATATATATAAATTAATGTATATTGACTGCCCTGGATAACTATTGATTAACAGAATAGTTATAAAATTGCAGCACCAGCAATAGCAGTGTAAATTTTTCCAAATATCCTACTGCCTTAGCTATAATCTAGAGGGACCATATCTAATTACCATGACAGAAAGCCAACTGAGGAGACAAAGAAAGTTCTGTTTACTGACAAAGCCAATCTTCATTTCGAGTACAGTTCTGAGTTCATAGCTTCCACCAATAATTCAATCTGGATATTTTTGTACGTTTTTGTGGCTTGAAGAGAGAGAGCTTTCAAGATGGGATTTGTCAAAGATCCCAGTTCTTAGTAGAGGCAGAAGTTAACATCACAAAAATCACTATCTCATTGGTAGCCTAAGCAGAAAAGACTGAAATACTCTCATATACTTCTGGTGGAGGGTTTCCTAAAAGGCAAGTTTAAGTGATAATGGTGGGTTAGTGCAAAAGAAATTAGTAGTATTGCTGCTTTCCATTATTTATTACCTACCAATATCAGCACTTAGCCCCAGTAGAGTCATATAAATTAATGTAATTTACATTGCCGTTTTCACAATTTCTCTTTATAGCCATTTTGTTCTCCCATATCAGTTTTTTGTGGGGGAGAGGGGGATTCTTTCCACCTCTTTAAAAAATGAAAAGCATTGGACAAGAAAGGCCTCTGATCTCTCCTTTTGTGTATTAACTAGTGCTAGTTGGAATTTTGTTTTCCCCATGGAAAAAAATCAACATTTTTGGACAAAAGTCAAAAACCTGAAAAATTTAAACTAAAACCTTTCAGCTGAAAACCAAAAATGTTGATTTGTAACCATCACTACAGTGCCTAAGGGAGCTGTAGTTTGCGTGCCTCAAGGCCGCCCACCCCTTTCTCCTCTATGGACTAGGCTCCCTAGCCAGGTAACCTCTTTGATGAAGCATTACAATCTCCCTTCCTGTTGAGTCACCATAGTGTATCATGAGAGATGTAGTCTGGCTGGGGAGCCCAGTCTCTAGACGAGAATGGGGTCATGAGAAACAAAATCCACAACTCCCATTGGGCACTGTAGTGGCATTTCCAGATCAAACGTTTTCAGGCTCTTAGGTGTTCATTTTCTCAACAAAAAGTCAATTTTTAATGTGGACAGCAGATGCTCTGTGAAAAAAAAAATGTTAGTCAAAAACCATCAGCTAAAGAGTTTAAATGGGAGAATTTTTGACCAGCCCTGGTATTAACAGAATAAGCCACCTTATGATTGGGAATTGTGTGTAATGTATCTAAAACAATTCACTCTAGATGAAAGCAAGCATTATTAAAAACCTCCCTCTCATTCAGTATTAAACATTACTATGGCTGGGCTTTGTTTAGAAAGAGACAATTAAAAATAAAAGCAGCAAAGAGTCCTGTGGCACCTTATAGACTAACAGAAATATTGGAGCATGAGCTTTCGTGGGTGCATATCCACTTCATCAGATGCATGTGGGTATTCACCCACAAAAGCTCATGCTCCAATATGTCTGTTAGTCTATAAGGTGCCACAGGACTCTTTGCTGCTTTTACTGATCCAGACTAACACGGCTACCCCTCTGATAATTAAAAATGAGAGATCATTGTAAAATTATCCAAATATCTCAAAATATATTTTATTTTGTCCTCAAATTCATTATTAATTTTTACCTGACTACACTGTGAGTTTTGCTCTTCACACTAGTAAAGCGTAGTCTCCAGAAATCCTGCTTTCTTGGTATATATTAATATTAGCTGAATCATAAGTTATATGAAGGAATGTTTTCCTTTACTCTAATGTTACCCTGCAGTCAATTTATTCTTCAGCTTTTTAAAGTGTGGTAGAAGCTAAACAATGTGTTCTAAAAACCAGGAGAAATTGATTTGTATTATCATGATGAAAATAGGAGATCTCATACCATTTGAGACGTAAAAACTGCTTTAAACTGAACTTTGTGTTTGTTTTTTAATAAATGTAGCTCTTTGAAACATTACAACTTCCTAGGAAAATGTCAATTTTATCAACTTCAATTATGCAACCTTAAGATTTACTAAAACCCTTCACTTTTCTACTTCCCACATGCTTTCTATAAACAAAGTCTTCTCTGCCGTAACTGGCCTTGACAGAGATAATTGGAAAAGCAGTTTGCTTTCTTCCTATCCAACTAATTTATGTTTTTAATTTTTTACACTAGATCTGCACTCCAAGATGAAGCGTCTCAATCGTAAAAATATTCTTCTGGTCACTGGGGTATCCTGCCCAAACAATTACTGAACAAAACTCATTTGAAGTTTGTGCTATGCCTTTCATTACAATCCCAGTGTCAAGGTTAGTTTTAATAGCTATTTTTTAAAAAGCTCAAACAAGTCTGATAAATAATATAGAAAAGGAAATAACAGTCTCAGAAGATCCTATTGTAATTTTTAAGCTTTTCACAAAGGCATTTTCTTCTTAGGCTGTTATAGGTGTTTTAGTCAACTAATTTCACAGCATGGTTTTCTCTTAATATTCACAGTTCTTCATTTTAGATTTGTACTAGCTTTGTATATCCTCAAGAACAGACTATGTGAAGTGGATGGCATTGTGTGGAGCACAATGGCATAACTAATTAGAACATAAGGTGGCACAAATTGGAGCTGATTGTACAGTTTTGAGGATTTGCAGCATTTATCCTCTGTTTCAAACTTGAGTGAATTTTGTGAAAAGATTCACTCTGGGACATCTGCATATTCTTAACTCTACACTGAACATTTCTGTATGTATTATACATTAAGAGAAGGATCTGGGAGATTGGTTTTGTTTTCAGTAAGATTTTATAACTATAGTTGTTATTTCAGGCCAGATTCTGAAATCCTTAATCATGCTTATTACTTTATTCCTCAAGTATTGGACTTCAAAGTAATGGGACTGCAAGGTTCTACTCAGTGCAAGGGTATCAAATTTGGCCCATCCTAATTAAATAAAAATTACCACTTTTAAATTTTTGTTAGTCACATTTTGTTAGTCAAATCAGTTTTCCCATTACAGGGTACACCTTCAAATTGTCATGTGTACAGTTTGGTCTGCACACTCAAGCACAGGATACTTTTGTAAAGCCATTGGGTGAAATCGTGGCCATACCGAAATTATAGGAAATTTTTAAGAGACAGAGAAATATCAAATAATTGCTATTATTAAATGGGATCCTGGGAGCTGCCACGTAAAGATATACATGTGAGCCAGCTGGTATTCAGAGATGGACAAATGAGTTGACTAGAATATATGTAATCAATACACATAATTGCACAGTATTCAGGATTGCCCCCATCACCCTGATTCCACCAGCAAGTTTAAGTCTCTGTCCTCTCCACCCACCAAAAAATAGAGAAAAAAGATGGTATTTCCATGTGACCAAAGTTAACAACTCCAGGCTGTAGCAGCCCAAGGCAAGAACACATTGAAAGCTGAGGGCCTCTCACAAAGAATACTCTCATAGATCGTCGTCCAGATTGTAGCAGGGAATTTCCAGCTCAGCCAGCTCAGCTGATCTTAACTTTTCTAGGGAAGCATGGAAAAAAGTTGCAAAGACACAACTATGATAGGTATAGGTTTATGACCTTATGGATATCTATGTGGTAGATTTTCAGAAGTGTAAAATGATAAATGTTTCAATTCAAAGTACTCAGAAAGGAGTCTTTTTTTTGAAAAGTAGGAATATATCCTTATGAGTTTTAGCCATCTTTAACTTTAAAACAGAGTAGTCTATAAGCTCCAATATTCAGACATAATTAGATTTTGTACACTCTTGTGTACACTAAGGTTTATTAGAATTTTGGCTTTGAAACAGAAGTTACGAACAATCTTCACGAAAGGATTACCACCAGCTGCTAACCAGTTAAAGTTCTACTCATCTGGCAATCACATTATTAATTAATAAGCAATAAAGACTTAAAATTTTAAGTGTCAAATGCTTACCTACATTCCAGAGCTACCAAAATTTGTGGGAGGGGGGGAAATCATGGCAATCAAATTTAAAACTATAAAACAAGCAATATACACATATATTTCTTTCCCCAAATTTATAAAAGGGTGAAATCTGAATTCCATTTAAGTCAAAGGAAAAACTGCGATTGACTGAAATGGAAGCTGGCTTGTGATCTAAAACAGGAACACAAATTTAAGGGCAGAGTTGAGGTGGTTTGGGTCACATGTGTGCATGAACTGGGAATTAAGTTTGTGTCAGAGTTACTTATGCTTATAGCAGATAAAGTCTGTGGATTTTTGCATGAGCACAAGAGTCCATGATAGCAGATGCTTCATGCTTGCCCATTTGTGCCCTGGGGCACCAGCTGGAGCACAGTCTCTGCAGTATACACAGGACTCAGAATAAAGATCCAGGTTTGGAGGTAGCGTATTCTCCCCCCACCACCACCACCATGTGTGGTTGTATTAGCATTAGGGACACTCTAGCCTTTCATGAATATTAAAGAAGTGGTGTAATTATGGATATTTTCTCCATATGGTATCACACATTGGCTGCTTATGATGATGGCATGGAGATGTGACTGAAAAGAATATTAGACTAGCAAGTTCAGGGGCTTTAGACAGTTGCATTTTCAGATTTTCCTGCATAAACCTGAGGCACTCAAATACCATAATGTCAAGTATAATATAAATAAATTTGTCAATAAGGAAGCAGGCAGATACTAGGTTGCAAACAGTGTAGGGGGCAGGTTTATTTGTTGTTAAGGGGATTCCTCTTTAAAAACATGTTTTTATGTGAAGTATAACAGCAACAACAACAAAGGTTTGGAAACATGTTTATTGATTGCACCACAACTAAAGTGGGGCAAATTTTTTCTGGGGCTTACCCAAGGAAGGGCAGCTCTGGTTTGTGGGTGAGTGTGGGAGGAAGGAGGTTATAAACTGCTGTAAAAAGGTGCTCGGTGGTCAGCTTTGAAGCAGTGACTCACCCCTCCACCTTCAGGAATGTGCATAAAGGTACGAAACTTGGGTGGGGCAAGTCTCTTTGCTCCACGTGGTGAGGAAACCAGCACCCATCCTCCCTCCCCTAGTGGATGCAAATGGCAGGACTTTATGCTAGTTGCCCCTTTTAAAGCAGGGCTGGGAAGGAACTTTTCCCGCACCACCACAATTGGCTTTGGTGGAGTGTGGTTTTTTCACCTTCCCCACAGTGGGTGTGAGGGTAGACCTTTTCTCATGAGAAGAAAAGGTGGTAGGCCATATGTCGCAAATTATTTTGTAAGGCTGGGTGGCTGTTTAGTGCAGGTACTCCATAGGGAGGGCAGCCAGTAACCAGATAAATGGCCTGGTAAAGGACTTAAAAAGAGGTGCTGGATAATGGAACAGAATGAGGGAGGGGGTTGGGGATTCCTATGATTGGTACAGCTCATAGCCAACTCCCCTCTCCACCCCCCCCATTCTCATAGCCCTCCTTAACCCTCTTACGAGAGTGGTGGGTGGTAAGGTCCAAGCTATGGATCGGCTGGGGGACCTGGATGGAAACAAAGGGGGGCTGGAGGAAGCCCTGCAGAATTGATTTGAATAAGCATGGATTTGCCTGCATTGTACACTTTGTCTGTCGGGTTGTCCCTGACATCTATATAATAAAGTTGGGGACTGATTAAAACCCATAATAAGTCTCCTGTCCTTCTTGCAGACAGACAATGATAGATTGTGTAAAGGCTTGTTTCTATAAAATCTAAGGGCCAGGTGGCAGCTGTCCCCTTCATGGGCGAGAGGTCAGAGGGAAGTTAGAGAGATGCACCCCCCCGTATAAGTCCTAACAGTCACTGGAGTTCTAGAAAATACAAAGAGTCTGTGAGGCAATCAGCACTAGTTATCCCAAAAGGGGCAGGAAGGAAGCAGGGCACATGCTGCACCTACTCAAAGAACTGAGGAGCAGATATGCTCCCTCTATGTTCTGGGAAGCTCCAAGCTTCAGTGTCCCCCCCAAACTCTCCCCTGGTCATTTTGATTTTACACTGCCTCCAGTGCAACTTTGTGGTTAGAAGATATAATAGAACCCTAACATTAGAGAACAGATTTGACCTGATAGTGCCCTTGCACATAGTCTGCTTTTCTTCTTTCTGTGCTGCACCATGAAGGATTATATCCACTTACAATTCATGCAAAGATAATGCCCTCCCAAACCAAATTTTCAGAGATGCACAATTCAGGTTGAAGGAAAGATCAATTTTAAGCCCAGTTAAAAAAAAAAAATTAAGAGACACTATACACGTCTGATTCTTCATTTTTAAAGTACCCAGGATTAAGCTGCAAAACTGAGCCCATATTAAAACTTGCGCTCTTGTATGAAGTGTAGGCGTGGGGTATATTTTGCTAAGATAACTATAGTGTATTGTGGCACCTTATAGACTAACAGACGTTTTGGAGCATGAGCTTTCGTGGGTGAATACCCACTTCGTTGGATACATGTCACCCACGAAAGCTCATGCTCCAAAACGCCTATTAGTCTATAAGGTGCCACAGGACTCTTTGCTGCTTTTACAGATCCAGATTAACACAGCTACCCCTCTGATACTTGTAGCGTATTGGCATTGGGCACTATCCATTTAAATAGTTCAGTTGTGTGGAATCCAGTTATGTCAGTGTGGCTTTTCATATTGTTGTTGTGTAAAGACCAAAAGACACCACAGCAACATAGTTAGAGTTTCATGTTCCAAAGGCATTATTCTCAAGAGCAATAAAGAAAAAAATGTTAAAAGTTGTGAAGAATATTTGAGCATTATCCTTTTAGCATTAACAGAAATAATAAAAAACATTCAGTCGTGGTATTAATTTGATTCTTTTATCATTAGCAAGGCCTATATTTTTGCTGTCATCTGAAAATTTTTGCACAGCAAGATGGAAGCACATAAAGGCTCTTTTATGAGGCATGCTTTTTAGACAACCAGATTACAATGACCTTGTTGTAAAACACCATCCTTTTGTCTGATTTGATATTTTGTATGATTTGTTTATCTTTATCCACACACAAGCTGGTCAAATGTTGGTTTTGTTTTGTTTTTTGATGAAAAACCTTTTTGTGGAAAAATGGCATTTTATCTAAGTGGATTTTTTCATACAATTCCTTATGCACAGGCTTGTCTTCTGGGCACCCCCATAGAAATCTCAGTGTGAGGGTAAGTGGGTTCTGTCACAGGTAGGAAGGGCTGGAGCCACAGGAAGTAGCACTGCAGAGATTTTTTGCAACACTGCTGCCCATAGGTTGCCAGAAACAGGCTACAGTAGGCAGCTCTTCAAGGATGTCTAAATTATGCTGAGGGCTACTCCAGTCCAGAATCTAGGGGGTCAGGGTGGCTTAAAGCCACATTAGCCTCCTTTTCCTGGGGTCTGCGAGTTCTTTGCTGAAGCTCTGAGAGGTGCAGCACAGAATCTTGCTCTTGGACTATTTTCCATTGGAAAAAAATCCAGTGGAAGTTGGGCACCTAATTCCTTTTGGCTCCTTTGCGAACACCTTACCTTGCCTTGGACTTTAATTCCTCCTATGCCACTGACACATCAGGCAGTCCAGTTCCTCGACTAATTACAGTCACTCACTAGTTGTACTGCTTCCCAGGTGATGTCAGCTCATTTGCTATCCTCTGTCTGTGTCCTTTGCCAGATCTTCCTTTGTCTTCCTCATTTTCTCGTTCCTCTCTTTGGTGCTAAATTCAATACTTGTTTTGCACACCTTCCATTTGCCAAACGGTGTATCTGTCCCATCCACCTGATCCTTCTTTCTTTGATGATCGTTTCTAACATGTCCTGCTTTGTCAGATCCCTTACTCTCACATTTGTTGTTTTGCCTTTCCATGAAATGTGTAAAATCTTCCTCAGCCTTAGTTAGCCACTGTCATCAGCCAGGTCTCTGCTCCATACAGTAGCTCAGTACAATCTCATGGTATAATCTGACCTTTAGTTTGGTGTAGAGACTCCTGTTTGACCAGAGTTGTTCATCCTTCGAAAAGTAGTGTTTGCTTTTCGTACTCTTGTATGAATATCTTTATTACAGCCACCTTCAAATGTCATCACACTCCCCAGGTAGCAGAACTCTTCTACCTGTTCAATTTCTTTTCTATCCACATACGCTTTTGCATCTGTATTCCAGTTTCCTTTCTTCATAATCTTGGTTTTCTCTGCATTTACTTTCAATCCATTTTCAGCTGCTTCCTATTCTACCGCTGATGTAAGGGCAATCATTCTATGCCATGTTATACTTAGTAAAGCAAAGTTGTTACACAATCTTCATTTTGCCAACTCATTTCTGCTAACCCATTTTACACCATCCACAATGCCTCTTGTTGCCTACTTCAGCACCCACTCTATTGCTAACGAAAGAGGAGAGGTGATGTCACCAGTTTGGAGAAGTGACTTAAAAAAACATGTCTTAGCTTCATTCATAAAGAAGCAAGAAAAAGGAATTAACCAAGAACTGCTACAGAGGATACTAGAGCCATAGATTGAAATAATGTTCCAAAATGTTAAATGGATTCATAAAGGGAACTTTACGTCTCTTTTCACTACTTTCCTGCATTTGAACAAAGCTGCTTTAAGAAAATCACACTTCATTCACTGATTTATTCATTTCAACTAGGTCCACTCTCCCACTTCTAATGGAAACATTTGATGACCCTCACTTTCCCCAGTTCCCCACTGTAGGTTTCCTGATTTTCAAATAAAAATCTCAGATCTCAGATTTGTTTGGTATGTGACATTTATCTCCACAATTATGATAGTAATTATGAAAAGTAAACAAGAGCTTTGGCAGGGATATAAGGCAACCTCTAACTGTTGGGGGTTACGATGGATATGTCCTTGAGGGCAAGTTATCTAATAATTTCCTTCTGCAGGATTTCTTACAGCTCCTCTGAAGCCCTTAATCGCTGCTGGTTGCAGTATACAAAATTAGATGAACTACTGGTCTGATCCATTATGGCAATTCCTCTGTTACATTGGCCATGGGCTCATATCGGCTTTAATCATTTTCAGATTTGGTCTTACTCAAGCTTTTCTCCACTCTGTGGACAACAGAGCCCAAATGTTTGCCATTAGACCATTGGCAGCATGTCTAGTGAAACGTTTACCTGAGTTCTGATTACATCTTGCCAACTGCATTCTCATCTTTAAAAATTCACTTCGGATCTTACAAAAACAGTAAGACAGTCTTGTTCCCTTGTCAATTGCAGAGTCACTTTTAATAGTTATAATACTCATTGCTAGAGCTTCTTCCTACGGAGAAATTAGCAAATGCTGAAATCAGCAATGTGACTATTTTGATATTTCACTGAATCTAAAGGTAGAATTTTCAAAAGCATGTATGGGAGTTAGACACCTGACCCCCATTTAATGGCAATAGGGGTTGGGCACCTAACACCTTCCAGTGCTTTTGAAACCCCTCTCTTCTAAACTCTTAGCCATGTTGTTTGTCCACTGGCTAAGAAAGAGGAAAGAACAGCTTTGTGTACCATAGCATAGGACACATAAGAGGAACTGGCTCAGTGACAATATATCTTCTATTTGCATGTAAAGTAGGATTGTGAATACTATCTACTTCAAACTCTGTTCCCCTCTGTCACACACTCCATACAAACTACAAGACTGACATCCATGATGACAACTGACAGGACATAATTGCTTTCCAAAAGAAAGACGCTTCGTAGTATTTTGCCTGAAAACATGCCTCATTTGAGTGACATCAAATTATTACAGACGAGCAATATAAACCCATGGTTAAGATATTACTTGGGTCATACATGAAGATTCTGATGCTTCTAAACTTGTGCTGGGTACTGCTGGGTTTCCCGGACACCAGGAGAGGATAAATAGTGAAGTAAGATTCTGTGCTGCACCTCCAAGAACTGCTGACATTCTCATGACTTGGCCCTGCTCTTTGGTCTCCACATGCTTCAGTTATGTCTCATGATACATTTTAATGTCTGGATCTTCCAATGCAAAAAAAGCAAAAACAAACAAACAAAACAAAAAAGAGCCCTTGGATACACATCATTGCTCATAGTTTCTCAGAGTAAAGAACTAAGGCCCTGATCCTGCAAGCAGATCAGTGCGGGAGGACCCCTGTGCCCTTGTGGATCAATTTGCAAGATTGATTAAGGGATTAGGCAAGTAATGTGCATTTTTCAGTAAGATTCTCAGAGGTGCTGCACAATCTCAGATATCACTGAAACCAGGGCTCAGTTGTGGTTTTGCCTCAAGCCCAGAGTAAGGGGCAGTGTGCTGTTGTACTGCCCCAAGAGTCTGGGTAGGGTGACCAGATGTCCCGATTTTATAAGGACAGTCCCGATTTTTGGGTCTTTTTCTTAAATAGGCTCCTATTACCCCTCACCCCATCCCGATTTTTCACACTTGCTGTCTGGTCACCCTAACTCTGGGAGACCAGGGAGTCACATGCCCCAGATTCCTTCTTTGTTCTAGGAAGGAAATAAGTTACATTCCCCAGCTGCTGGCACCATAGGTGCTGGAACTAGGGGTGCTGTTGCGGTGTTTCCATCGTATACCAGGTTTACCATTTGGTTGAGTGGCTCTCAGCCCCCATTATACAAATTGTTCCAGCACCCCCGGCTGGAACTATTGTGCTGGCTATGGCTCTACCCAGTCTCTGTCCCATTCCATCCACTCCCACCCATCTGTGTGCATGAGAGTACATAGCATCTGCTTTCCCTCCCATGCTCTGACCCCTGTAGGTATGTAGGTAGTCAACTTCAGGGCATAAGGGGTGCCTTATATCCTGGCACCACTACATTAGACAGGCCACACTTTGATACCAACCTGGGCCCCGTTCAGCTCTCAGTTATATGGATGTGGATCCCACTGGTGGCAATGCTTCCCTTTTGTAACTGAGAGCAGATTTTGGCCCTCATCTTTAATTTAAAGTCTTATGAGTAAAGTCCCATGGCCCTACTCAGTTCTCATCTTCTACTGAAAGATGAGGCCAGGGATTTTGTCAGCTAGAACTAAAGGGGAAAGAAAAACATAAGCATTTTAAATACAAAGCAAAGTGTCACTAACTAGTAAAAAACTAAATGGTTTAGTGAAATCTGTGGTCAAACTGCAAACTTTTCTGATTACACTGAACAGAGGAATAGATAGGCCACAATAACTCCCAAAGGTATGAAAAGCTATATTATAGGCAGTGTGCTATCATTTTCATTTTTCATTAAACCTAACTCCTCCATTTCATTTTCTAATAAATGATAGCTAAAATTAAACCATATTTAATTATACCCTTAAACTTCAGGCTAATGAGAGCTAACTTGTGTGATCATATCATATTAGCCTTGAAGGCTGAGACACTATTTGGGGATTTGTACAGCATGACCTATATTAAATGCTGATTGATTTCAAATATATGATCTATATTATGCCCTGAATTAAATATTGATAGATAAAATATGATATAATATGAACAGATACTGATAGATTTTACACAGATTCTCTCTCTCAAATATGACTTGAATCAATACTGATACATGGTATATAATAATATATTTGTGTGTGTAAAATAGTTACAGAGTAACTACATTAAAATTCCTTTCTCCACCATGGTCTTTCATCATTTTGTGGGATTCTTGATTTAGATTACTCTGTAATCTATTCATGTGTCTTTGCATGTATGACATGCACATTTATAGTATGGTGCTAAATAAGAACCATGTCTTGTAAATATTTGTGCACGAGTGCCTTTACTCCAGTGAATACTACTCACATCAATTAAATTACTCCTTTGATTATGTGTTTGTAGGTCTTGCAAATAATTTTATGCAGACTCAACAAGTGCTTAATTTTATGCACTAGAAGTAACATTTTGATTTCAGTGTGATTTCTCACAATCCAAAAAGTAAAACTTGTGAATAAGTCTTTGCAAGATCAAGGCCTAAATAACTAAAGTGACACTTTCAGTTGGCCATAAAGCATAATTCCCTATTGATTTCAATGAGGGGTTCTGTATTACACAAGATGGCCAAAATTCTATAGTCTGTGTTACAGCAAAGGTCAAACTATACGATCATAATGGTCCCTTCTGGCTTTTAAATCTATGAGTCTATGAATAACCCAGTACTAGCATTTGAAACTCCAACTACATTTTTTCCTTATATATATTTTTATTTTCCTTCATCTCCTATTATCATCATTAGCTTTTATCAAAATTTAATCACAAATATTTAAATACTAAAATAAATTTTATTGCTATATACTTGAAACCTTGCAATATGGTGACTAAAAATAGCTATGTACTCTTTTGCATCAAAATTTGAAAGCATAATTTTCTCAGCCTGCCGCAATACAGACCAAAGCATTCTTCACAAGTAGCAGTATTAAATTACTCTGCACAACATACAAAGATGTATTAAAACAAATACAGTATGCCATTGTCTTTCCAGTCAAGACATTGAAGAAAAGGAAGTGCTCAAGGCAATATATCCCTCTCTAGCCCCACTCAATCCAAAAAAACACCAAAGAGGAGAGAGTGCCATTTGCACATAAGTGCATTTGAAACTTGTCTAAATGGAATCTTTATACAGAGACCCAAAATGAAAGTACAGCCAGAGAGGATTTTTTAGCAGCAATTTCCTACAAGTCACAGTAAATTACTCAGAGCTTTAGGAACTAGAAATGTTTAAAACAATCACTGAACCTGATTTTAGGTCTCTAAGGTTAGTATTCTTGATGCCTTGGAGCCCATGAGGCCTGCTTGGAGCCCATGAGGCCTGCTTGGTGAATTTAAAATAAAGGAGACTCTTCTGCACTGGGTTCTTCTTCCATACATCTCAGCAACATTCTACCTTTGTAATGTTCCAATTAAAGTTTAAAATGAGATCCATCAGATGAGATCCATCAAATGAGATCTGGGTTTACTATCAAAGACAGAGCAGTATTTTAATTTAATTACATAACTGAGTAAGGAAAACAAAACAAAAATTCAACCACATACAAAATCAGTGGCTCAAGAACATACTATAAAGGTTTGTATTCTTATATATAATAGAAAAGCTTTTGAATGTTTCTCTCCTATTCCTTTATCTTTACAAAAAACAAAACAAAAACAGCACCAATAGCACAATATATGCACCTCTCCAATCAAATAAAATACAAGATCATTGTCTAAAACAGAATAAAAACCTGACTGCAGTCCTTATTAACATTAGGATGAAATTCATTCCTGCGCAGAAAGCCAACAGAAAACTTACGCAACACTTAAATCTCACTTGAACTCTCAAAACAGAAATTAAGTGGTACTCAAGTGAGGCATAGGCCTTGTGCTACTGGATTTCTACTCAGGCATGACTTGAACCTGTGGTGAGCAATTGCTCACACAAGTAGTTCAACTGAAAATGCACAGCATGTGTGGAAGAGTCATTATGTTGATGAGAGATGATTTGTTCTGAGTCAGTCAGTCATGCTACTGATGCTCAACTTGAGTAAGACCCAAATGCTGGCATTAGACCAAATCCTCAAATGGTCCCTCTTCTGAAAATGGAGGCACAGAAAAGCACAGTTTGAGGCTATGAAACTAATCAATTGCTTAGAAAAAGAAGTTTAATACTGCTTTTACTTCAGGATCTGGTTTGATGTACCTTTTCTTGTTTGATAGTGTGGGAAGAAAGGGATTGGGGTATAGTAATTAGCTGTGAAAAAAAACTACATAGAGAGTTATTTGATAATGTTGGTATAGCATATCATGATATGTGTCTGCATATATGTGTGTGTGTATATTTACTGTATTTGAAACCTTGCAATATGGTGACTAAAAATAGCTGTATACCCTTTTGCATCAAAATTTGAAAGCATAGTTTCCCCAGCTTGCTGTAATACAGACATCTGTGTACATATATAGATGTTTTATTCCAAAATTACTAAAATTTCAGTCTAGAGAAACCAAAAGTTGTGTAGGGAAATATTAATATTTTTAATATTATTTTTCTTGTTGAAGTGCAGGGATTTACTCTCTCTAATTACTAACAGAAATGCCCTACAGCCTGATTGAGCTGTGCATAATTGTGTCACCTTTGTGCTCATGAATCCTGGGGTTCCCAACATAAATTACAAAACCCTGGTGTGCAGGGACACCCTGACTTGCTTTTCCTCCTCACCCTGCCTCCTGCACTAAGGACAGGAAAGAATTGTCACAGGAGCCATTACACAGTCTCTCCACTCCATTACGGAGAGGGAATGCTAAAGTAGACAAATCTGCTAGTTTCATGGCTGCTTTTCCAGAGCGGGTGCCCAGGATCTTGCCCCAGTTTTTTTAATTAAATAAAAGGCTTTGAATAACAAAAACATTGGAAAGAGCACTACATTTAAGGAGACCAAGTTATTTTTGTAAAAAAAAAATAGACATAACTCTTTCATTCAGTGATATACTTTAGTCTACTAATAGGCAGACGTGAAGACTTCATGTTTCATCACTTTCTAATCTCATTGCCTGCTCTCCTGCAAACACAAAGTGGTGAATGCTCTTCCTCTATTTCTTTCTGAAGAGGACTCCTGTAGATGGCAGATACATGTCCCAAAATGTAATTTCAAACCAAATAAAATTCTAATTTTATTCATTAGTCTGAGATTTGGGAATATTTTTCTTTGGGAGTTCCCTCTGCAGTGTCTGTGAATTAGGACAAGCACTGCTCTCACTCCACAATTTTTGGAGTTTTAAGAATAATTATCATAGGTTTTTTTGCTATAAAATAATAATTTATAATATACAACAGGCATTCTCAGGCCCTTTGACTATTAATATTCATCATGTAAGAAGACGTATAAGATTTAAAATGGTATTCAAGAAAATTTAATTCAACAATAGAAAATCGATTACCAACCAAGGGCCAAACTCTCACAAGATTTATGCTGGTTTATTATAGTGTAAACGTGACAGAGGGCCTTTGAGACAGAAACTCTGCCTCAGGCTTCTGAGAGGGTGATGGCATTGTGAAGACTGCAGGGGGTCAACAAGATCCTAGCCCACCCCCACTCCTCAACCACCAAAAGAGGAGATGACTGGCTTGGAAAGCAACATGTCCAGGACAAGCAGGGGATGCATTGACTCAAAGCATCTACTCTACTCAACAGCTTCTATTGGCAGGGCTTATATGGAACAAAAATTTCTCCCTGCCCTGTAGGGAATCACAAGAGAGCACAGGTAACTCTCAGGGTAAATTCCTACACAGGAGCAAATGGTCCTTCTCCCCAGCACCAGCTTTAAAGAATCTAGACCCACATCTTCATTTTGTGTTATAGCCATAAGGATAAGTATTAATTGCAATGTGCAAATATTCTGTAAAGCTTGTTTCATGTGAAGTGTCTTATCTGAATCAGCATTTTGTACCTGCTGGAGTTTGGAAGGCTCTGATTTGTAGGGAGGAAGTACACCAGTACAAGGTATAAGACTAGCTGAAGGAATTAGACTCCAGTAAGTACTTTGTGTCTTTTTTTATAGAGAGAAAATATAAACTTCCAAATCTGTTTTGAGGGTGAGACTAGAATTCTCAGACCTCAAACCAATGTTTAGGTGTCTCTGACTGTTAAGCAATCAATATACGGGTATAGATAGCACATTTTGAATTTATTTTGAGATCAGCTCTCCGAGGCAGAAAGACTCATAAGTAAGGCCCTACCAAATTCACAGTCCATTTTGGTCAATTTCACGGTCATAGAATTTTAAAAATCTTAAATTTCATGATTTCAGCTATTTAAATCTGAAATTTCACAGTGTTGTAATTGTAGGGGTCCTGATCCAGAAAAGATTTGGGGGAGTCACAAGGTTATTGTAGGGGGGTTGCAGTACTGCTACCCTTACTTCTGCACTGCTGCTCGCAGCAGCACTACCTTCAGAGATGGGCAGCTGGAGAACAGCAGCTGCTGGCCAGAAGCCCAGCTCTGAAGGCAGAGCCACCGCCTCAAGCAGCACAGAAGTAAGGATGGCATGGTATGGTATTGCCACACTTACTTCTGTGCTGCTGCCTGCAGGACTGGGCCCTCAGTCAGCAGCCATCACTCTCTGGTTGTCCAGCTCTGAAGGCAGCAGCACAGAAGTAAGGAGGGCATTGTATGGTATTGCCACCGTTCTGTGCTGCTGCTGGTGGGGTGCTGCCTTCAGAACTGGGCAACCAGCCAACAGCCGCCACTATCTGGCTGCCCAGCTCTGAAGGCAGTGCAGACATAAGGATGGCGATACCACAACCCCCCTAAAAAACCTTGTGACACCCCCCCACAACTGTCTTTTGGGTCAGGACCCCCAATTTGAGAAATGCTGGTCTCCCCCATGAAATCTATATATTATAGGGTAAAAGCACACAAAAGACCAGATTTCACAGGGGGAGACCAGATTTCATGGTCCGTGATGTGTTTTTCGTGGCCGCGAATTTGGTAGGGCCTACCCATAAGCATGATTCTTTATTGTCTCTTTAAGATACTCCTTCAATGGTGATCTGGATTTTCAAATTTGGACTTATTAAAGGAAACAAATGGTTACAGTGCTGCGAATGAAAAACAATGTCTGGAAGAAGATGGAGAGTGTGAATGAAATCACAGTTGCAGCAATTAAAATGTCTTTCCATTTCCATAACATTTTATTAAGATCTGAACAATAGCAGTAATCACAAATTTCACATTCATCAGGAGTTTGTAAGGCTAATTGGATGTGCATATGCAGGCTCCATAGTTACAAATGCCTTTTGCTCCCTGAGAGGAGATGTAGACAGCGGCACAGATTTGTCGTGCAGCTGACAGTGCGATTGTTTTGTTGGGTTTTTTTTCTCAGCTGTGGTGCTGTCCTCAAGCATAGTTTCACCTTGAATACCTGTTCTGTTTTAGTTGAGGCCCCTGTTCTGCTATCTTGTTAAACAAAAAAAACTCCTCTAAAACCTTGAGATATAGTGTATTAAAATAGGATGTATTTTGCCCAAACCAAGGTTAGGGATTTGCAGAACATCAAGCAGATCAAATATAATCCAAGGAAAAAGTTATTGTGACGATGTTTTATTTCTGGCAGAAACTATAGTCCTGTACAGCTTTCTTCCTTCTGAGTCAGAATGTAAAGTAGCAATGGGCTGATTGACTGCCCTGAACGTCAGTGTCTTTGGCTATCCAAACCAACCTTCACCCTATTTTTAAAGCTCTTTGTAGCCTAATGCAGAGGGGAAACCAAGTGAGGATACCATTTTTCTTGCTGTTTCAGAAGTGAGGCAAAATAGAGGGGCATCCCTGAATTATTTCTCTATTAGTAATGGGTTTCATATTAATATTCTTCTTTGAGTAGCATCCCTATGGGTGCACCACTTGAAGTGTGTATGTATAGTACTTTCAATTGGAGATTTTTGATAGCAGTGCTCATTTGGTAAGCACATGCGCCCTTGCTAGCCTCATGACCCATGCCAATGTTATATAGGGCTGCTGTGGATGAACCACCCTCAGTTCCTTCTCAACTGCCCTAGCAAGAGACAGAGCAGTCATAGTGCTTGTAGTTTCCTGCCTCTAACTCCTTAGTTGTGGATTCAGTAAAGGAACTCAGCAGACAACACCATGCCAAAGGTAAACCACATGATAAAGGCCAAAAAGTTTTGGATCTCTTTGCTTGCAAGTTACTCATCTGCCACCCTCCAGTTCAGAATTGCTAATTGCCAGATGACTCTGGCAAAATATAACCGCATTCACTATTCAGAATCTAATTTTTTTATTGAACACTTCCCACAAGAGCAGGACTAGCACTGGGGCCGGAGCAGAGCCAGGAATGGGGGATGTGCTTGGATGCTAAGTGGGTTGACTGTGGCCCACCCAAGCCCACCTGTAGCTACATTCCTGCTCCACTTAGGCCCTGTGAAACCAGTTTGTACTCAATTCAGAGGAACTGGATTTTACTCCAAGTACTTTCAGGTTTCCAAAAAGAAGACTGAGGGCCAATTCTAGTTGTCATGATGCTGAATACCTTTGTCCACATACAGAAATTCAAGTGGTAACACTCACAGCTATAATTCCATTTCTGGATCTGGGAGACTTTCATGGCTCTCAGCCTTCAGGACGCATACTTCCATGTTGCACTGCATCCTTCTCACAAGAGATTTTTATGCTTTGTCAGAGGTCAGAACCACTATCAATATCAAGCCCTTTCTTTCTGGCTCTCTACTGCCCCCAGGTGTTTATAAAAGTTGTATCAGTAGTCACCACTCAGCTTCGCTAACGGAAAGTAATCATCTTCCCCTACCTTGACAGTTGGCTTCTAGAAGGGCATTCCTATATTGAAGTTCAAACAGTGGTGAGAGGGGCCTATGTTTCTATTTAATGTGCTTTGCCTTCAGTTGAAAAATCCTCTCTCTTACCTCTATAGCAGATAAAGTTTATAGGGGACATTCTTGATGCCATGCCATCAAGATCCAGCAGACAGATTTCCGACTCTGATGTGCTTAATAACACAAGTCCAAATGACCCCACAGGTTACTGACAGGTGGTGCCTGAAGTTTCTCAGGCACATATTGGCATGTATCTTCGTTCTCTTACACACTCGCTTTCATCTACGCTGTTTCCAAGCCTGGCTCAGGACAGTTCATACCCCCAATAGAGACAATCTGAACAATCTATGCCCATTCCCAACTGTATTCTAGCCTCTGTGGTCTGGTGGAAGAATCCAGATGACGTGTGCTCAAGGGTTCCCTTCAACCATCCCCCTCTCACTGTCACAATAGTTTTAGCATTCCTCCTAAGGTGTGGTGACCCACTAGCCAAGGAAGATGGTCCATCCAGGGCAGATGGTCCACCCAAGGCCACACTGGTCAGGGAAGATGGTCCACCTAGGACTCTACCTTACTTAGCAACATTCTGAAACTCATGGTATTGAGATACACTTGCCACCACTCCTCCCTACGATAGAAGAATAATCCAGCTGCATAATGACAGACAACAAGGTCAGTATGTACTACATAAATCAACAAGAGAAAGCAAGTTCCCCTTCCCTCTGGTCAGAGATAATCAGGTTATGGAACTGGTACATAGCCCATCAAATCCTTATGTCAGCAATGTATCTGCCTGGCCTCCAAAACAGCATAGCCGATGACCTCACTTCACTCAAGCTAATGAGTAGGAACTCATCAGATACATAATCATATTCTTTATCTGGGATTTTCCAAATGTAGACTTTTTTGCCACTGGAAATGTGTGAAATTCTGCTAAAGAGGAGGTCTTGGTCGCTATTCCCTGGGGGACATCTTTCTCCTATCTTGGTCAAGAAGTCTCCTATATGCCTTCCCTCGAATGCTGCTAATTCTCAGTGTTCTCAACAAAATCATACAAGACAAAGCCATGGTAATCTTGACTTACCAACCTAGCTGAGGCAGATGTGGTATCCTTAACCTTGCCTCCCTACCAGCCATCAATATCCCTCACTCAGGATTCAGAGAACATTTGTCACCACAATCTGAACACTCTAAGATTCAGAGCGGCTCTTGGGGTTAGAACTCTCCTGTTCCAGAGATGGTCAAGAAGTCCTGTTAAATAGTAGAAAGTAATCCACCAGCAATGTCTACCTTCAGAAATGGAAATGATTTTACCACTGGTACACTCACCATCACCTATCTCTTGACGGCTCTCCTTTATCGAAGGTCCTAGAATATCTTTTCATTGTAAAACAAGGTCTCTCTGAGATCCAGTAAAGTTCATCTGGCAACCATGGTAGCATTTCATCCTCCTGTGGAAGGTGTCTGCTGAATTTCCAGATTCATGAAAGGGTTAGCTAACCACATCCCAAATGTCAAAGAGCCTGCTCCAATTTGGGACTTGAACCTGGGGGGGAGATATAGCTCAGTGGTTTGAGCATTGGCCTGCTAAACCCAGCATTGTGATTTAATCCTTGAGGGGGCCATTTAGGGATCTTGGACAAAAATCTGTCTGGGGATTGGTCCTGCTTTGAGCAGGGGGTTGGACTAGATGACCTCCTGAGGTCCCTTCCAACCCTAATATACTATGATTCTAGTTCTGAATTCTCTGATAAAACCTCCCTTTGAGCCACTAGCTCTTGTACTCTTTTAAACTTTCCCATGAAAACTGACTTTTCAGTGACAATTACTTCTGCTTAAAGAATTAATGAACTGGGGGGGTTGATGGCTGACCCCCTTTATACTTTCTTTCTTTAAGGGGAATCACACCCACTGTTTTTACCTGAAGTCATCTAGGAATTTCATATCAATCAGACAATTCGTCTGCTGGGTTTTTACCGTTAGCCTCATCAGACTAGGAAAGATGCTGCCTTTCATACCCTAGAAGTTAAGAGAATGCTATCACAGAATTTTAGGATTGGAAGAGACCTCGGGAGGTCATCTTGTCCAATCCCCTGCTCAAATCAGGACCAACGCCAACTAAATCATCATATTATTTGGACAAGTCTAAACTTTTTCAAGTTCTCTGAGGCAATTTGTTAGCACAGGCAGAGTTAAAGGGATGACAGTGTTTACCCAGATGCTTTCTAAGTAGGTTTCTGGCTGCATTCTCTCCTGCTTTGCAGCTGCTAATGTGTCGTTGCCTCCTAGGGCTATAGCCCAGTCTATTAGATTTCAGATCACATCTGTTGTCCTATTGAAAGATGTTTCTGTAGCAGAAATCCACAAAGATGCTATATGGGCTTCAGCTGAAACCCTCTCGAGACACTATGCCTTAATGCATGCTTCTAGAGCAGATGCAGTTCTGGAAACATTTCTAGACTAAAAGCAGCAAAGAGTCCTGTGGCACCTTATAGACTAACAGATGTTTTGGAGCATGAGCTTTCTTGGGTGAATATCCATTTCATCAGATGCTTGTGGGTATTCACCCACAAAAGCTCATGCTCCAATACGTCTGTTAGTCTATAAGGTGCCACAGGACTCTTCGCTGCTTTTACAGATCCAGACTAACATGGCTACCCCATGATACAGTTCTAGACTAGGTTCTGAAGCTCCCACCACCTTCAGAATGTACTGCTTAAGGTCACCTCAAGTGGAGCACCTATAGAGACACTACTTGAAGGAGAAGGAGAGGTTACACACCTTGTACAATAACTAAGGTTTTGCAAGATCTGTGTACCTATGGGTACTCCACCACTCACCATCCTTCCCTTCTGCTTCAGGGTCTCATCTGCAGGGGACTATGCAGTAGAGAAGGAACTGAGGGGGGTTCATCTTTAACAGTCCTATATACCCTTAGTATGAGGCACATGACTAGCTAGCGTGCATGCGTGGACCGAATGAATACTGCTAACAAAAATCTACAGCTGAAGGTCCATGGGTTGCATGCACACCTTAAGTGACATGTCTGTCCTTATGGGTTCTCCAGAGATGGAGAGGAGTTATTGATTGGGGTTACAAGACAGGCTAACCAAGTGTAAAATGGCTGAATTAGAAGAGGGAAAAAATAATTCAGAAAGACATTCCCCACGTTGAGGCCTTGTATATACAAGAAAAATTGCAGCAAGTTAATTGAATCAATCAGTTGTAAGTCTATCTAGTTAAATTTGTACAAATCCCCTATGTTGATTAATTAGATCAGTTGACCTCTTGATTTAATCTGTTTAGCTTAATTTATATACTACAAGCTAAACAAGACAAGGTGTTCAACAGTCTCCTATGACAAATGGCAAAGTCCTATTGTTTGAGACATTTGAAACCGTACTGGAGAAAGTATTAAAGAAAGAACTATAGATGTTCTAAATCATAGGTTCTCAACCTTGTGGTCATGACTCCCAGAGTTGCAAGCAAATGTCAGGGGGTCATAACCACCTTGCTCTCCCCACATTTCTAAGTTGGTTAAATAGGAGAGGGGTTCTGGCTAAATCCCAACTAGATGAAAGGGGGAAAAGTTGAGAACCATTGGTCTAAATGAAGTGATCAATTTTTTTCCACCTCTAACTCAAAAAAATTACAGACGTTCCCGACTTACACAATCATTCCATTCTGGAAAGCCTTGGGTAACTCGAATTTTGTGTAAGTCGGAAATGTATACCCGTATATTACGCAAAAATTTCTGCAACTGGAAAATCCTATTTCTGGTTTATGGAACTTTTTCTGTAAGTGCAAATTTGCATAAATCGGGTATTGCATAACCCAGGGAGCATCTGTACCCATAACCTACGTTTCTGTAAAGTAAGTAAGTTCTCATGGCCATGTCCCACTATGTTGTTTCTGTCATGTTTGTAAAGGGTTTTCAGCTGTGTCTCTAGCTTATAAATACTTTGAGGTTAGAGACCTCTTAACCGCTTGACACTGACCTACCATAAATAACTATTTTCTTCATTACTATTCACAACAGCAAGTTATAGGTATATGGAAAAAATGAGTGAGGTAAGGCTGGAAAAATCTGGGAACAGCAACAAAAAAAAAAATATAATAAATGAACAGGTGCAGCACCTAAATAGGTCATGCTGGCTCGAGAATTAAAAATATATTCTTAAAACATGTAAGTAGTTCACAAGGAAACAAATACAAGAAAATAACCTTGAGGAGGAGTGGAATGGAAAGAAAATTATGACCATGTTGGCAATAACACAGAAAAGTCAATTTAAAAAAAGAAATGAAATGAAAAAAAAAAAAAGAGTGGACTAGGGTTATCAAACTGTTACTGTTATTTTGTTTCACTGCCTCCACTTGTCAAATGTCACACACACACACACTCATTCACTCACTCTCTCTTTCTCTCTCTTCTTCCCCTTCCTCCCCCACACCTCCCCGCCCCCCACCGTGGGGCCTAGGACTGGAATTGCAAGAATGTTGCTGATCAGGGTTGAAGATCCTTGGTGTTATTGGTTTCACTCTTTAATGAGCACTAAATCTCTCTCACACACACACACAATAAATAAATAAATCCCACCTTCATTACCATTGTAATTCCCCTTTAAATGAAGCCCTATAATATAGAATCATAATTAATAACAAAAGTTAACATCAGTGAAGGGGGAAAATAGAAGCATCTCCCAGTGTAAGAGATGGGAGGAGGACTAGGGTGCAAATTTCCCCTTTTTTCTCCTCTATTTAAGGTTTAGATCTTGACAGATCTTTTTAAAAAACTGCAGACTTAACCAGAATCTCTAAAAGTTCTGCGTCTCCAGTAACAATGGGTCAAACCCTATTTGGATTCCCCCAAACGCAAGCACCGTTTAATGAATAGTGTCTCAAACTCCTTAGTTACCAAACCTTCCTGCACCACTAATGACAAACGATCAGACCCAACTCCTTCCCTCCTGTTCCCTAAGGGGAAAACCTCTCCATCAGCTGCTAAAATTATCCTACAGACCACCTGGTAACAAACCTCTTCTCATTCCCTTACTTTGATTGTGACCCTTGCTGATATATCTGGTCTGAGCTTAAAATTAATTTAAAGCAAACTTGTGGCTTCTCCTGTCATTGCAGATTTTCCATCAGGTAATTTGCATGCTGATAGACAAACAGACATACCAGCTTTGGAGAAGAAACTACTTGAAACATGGCATCATTAACTGCTTTTGGCCATGCTGTAACCATTTTTAAGGTTTAATTTATTACCAGACAACTTGAAATGCCAGTCAGTAGTGCCAAAACAATCTGAAAGGAAGCACAGAAAATCAGGTTGGAGTGGACCATCTGTCATTGTGTTTGCAGCATCGGCTGGGAAAGCATTGGCTGTTCTGAGGCCAATAGCTGAGACGATATGTAGGCAGGACCTGGCATAGACCTCTCATTGCAGTGGGGCTTGAAATTATTCAAACTTGATTGAGAAACATAGAAGGGAAAGAGCTCCAACTAATATCCAGTCTCCTTTTCTATCAGTGTCTACATTCCTGTGGCAGGGAGATATATATTTTTAGTTCTGAAATATCTTTACAAGAACTGGTTGCTTTCTCAGTTGTGGCAGGAAAGTGATGCAATACTAATAGTTAAAAGAAATGAAGATATTATAAGTTTAAGATAACTAAGTGCAATAAAATTTCCTTTTTTTTTTTTTTTTTTTGCTTTTTTAATATAAAGTTGGTGACTTTTGGTGAACCACTGGAAATAATAAAATGAACCTTGGCTGTGTACTTCACAGCTCACACAGCACACCAAGAAATTAAAAAAAAGAAGTGATTAGGAACTTGATGGATGAGCCCCTCAATTTATTTCTAAAAATTTGCTTGTCTTGTAGTTAGAGCCATGTGAATTGCTCAAATACAGATGAATAGATTAATTTTTTACTGAAAAGATCATGCAAGTAATTATTATCATTAAGATTCTCAAATTGTTACTAAAAATTTTAAACACTCTTTCCTTTGAAATTACACTCACACTGATTGATTACTAGAAGTGGGGAGGGGGAAGAAGACTGGTTTTATGAACTCCTTTTAAAAAACCAGCCCTTGATAAAGACACCATTTTTGTCATACTGCAGTTTTTAATGACAAACAAGGTTATCTAGATATATCAGAGGCTAATATTAACAGCAAACCTTGTCACCCAGTGGTCTGAAATAATGCAATATGTGACAGACTATGGGAGTGAGTAAGTCTTTTCTGCTACTCTTTTTTTGTAAATGATATTTAAAAGCTACTATAATTCAGTTATTAATACTATATTGATAACAAATGCTAATAATTATCTCTATCTCAATCTCTCCTCTTTAATTTTCTATTTTTTTTTAATTTTGGGTTTTGGTTTCTGCTGAGGGTAAATGTTCTGTTTAAAAGACATTTTCTCTGTAGACCAAAGCCTTGGAGACAAATCCCTCACCCAAACAAATTACTATAGCATCACTGTACCATAGGTTCATAGATCTGATACTAACATTATTATTATTATTATTATTTATCAAATGCCCAAAAGGGAGCTAGGTGTCCCATAGATATTACAATGTAAGATAAAATCTGATAGTTGGGTACATTTCATCTACAAGGTAGACCTCTTCTTTCCTTAATGGGCATGCATGTAAATGAATGCAAATAGGAATTACACACCTAACAAAGAGAGAATGGACTCCTAAAGTTTATATGTTGATGAAAGAATTTGCATGCTGAGCTATAGTTTATGCTGTACAATCTTGTAAATTCCTAAATGGGATACTGAAAGTGCATTTAAATGTAGCATTATTGGAATGGAAATGAAGATTGGGAACCTATATGCATTTGGTCAGCTAACATGTTATGCAGTTTTTAATCCCAAGTGGAATTTGTGCCCTGGATTTTTGTTAAGAGTATTTGCTAGTATTGGTTTTATGAAATATCTTGTGTTTCACATCCTCAAGGAAAAATTCTTAATAAAAAGTAATGAACACTATGTTATCAAATGCATAGTAAAAAGAAAGCTAGAACTTCAGTCCCCAGAGTTCTCCACTCAGCCAGTGTGCCAAAATCCATTTACCATTGCCAGCACTACTGTCTGAAACAAGTGTGCCACCTTCTATATTCAGGATTTCTGCCGCAGTTTCTGTGCCACTAGTGCCCCCTGAAGAACTGCTGAAACAGACCAAACTGCTATTAAATGCCTGTTTTAGAAAAATCCTATCAGATAGCTAAACAAATTTCTGTATTGGGGGAACTTGCTTGGGTGCAGAAATGCCCATAAACCCTGGTGCACTTGTTTTTTAATTATCAAGGTTACCTGCTCCCCTCACTTCACTAGAGGTACAGTGCAATTATGCATTGCAGAATATCCATTTACTATCATTAGTTTTATTTCTCACTATGACCCCAATTCAGAAAAACATACCTATTCAGGGATTGTTTTTTTAAGTATATGCTTCAGTGCTTTCCTGAATCAGGGTCAAGGTGTCTTATATGGAATCAGATCTATGCTTCCCCTCTTAAGTGAACAAGGCATGTTAAAATCTATTCTGGTGAAGCCCTTGCAGGGGTGGATTTACTTTTGTGAATTTGGCAGAGACTGACACAACCTGTTTAAATTGTTGACCATTGATGCCCCATTATGTATTAAATTTGCAGTGTTGCCAGTTCTTACAAATCTATTATGAGTCTCCAAATATTTGGTGTTTTTTTCTAAATCTCTGGAGTCACTTTGTTATGTGACAATCTCAGCATTTGTTTATAGAAGGAAGGGCTCCACTGAAGTCAACAGTAAGATTCATGATGACATCACTGGAGCTAGGATTTCACTTGAAGTTTCTAGTCCTTACAATTGCAGAGAAAAACTTGAAAATGTGAACCCTAAAGACTAAAAAAAAATAATAAAAAGACACCCCCCCCATTCATTATTGTTAAAAATCACATATGTCTAAAGCAAGTTTGATGACTTCAGGGCCTGACAGATGATTTTTTTGAATGGATTGGCCACAACTCTCAGCTGTCCGCCATACTAGCTGACCTGTGTGCCAGGCTGATGCAGAGGTCAATTCCATGGTGCTTGTGAAATGGAGGTTCTGACAGTTGGGTGCTTACATGGAGTACTGTCCCCTCCTTAGAAAAATGAATAAATGCGTACAAAATATATGTTCATCCCTATCCCTATACTCCATTTAAGAGTAGAACTCTGTAAGAAAGAAGAGATCTATGTTGGGACAGTTGCTACAGTGCCCAAGACTGGATAGTACACATTCTAGAAGGGAATCTTTAACAGCAGCAGCTGCTCACAAGAGATTTCAGGATTAATGCTTAAAAAAGAGCTCAGCGGCTAGAACAGTAGACTGAACATACGTTAAAAAATGCCTTCTCTTCTTTTTTTTTTTTTAAACAATATGTGTTGTTTTGTTTGTTTGTTACAGGCAGTTAAGAATTATTCTAATCAGGAAGACTCAGGCAGTGAACCAGCTTTCCTCATGTTGAAACAACAGTTTCTAAAAAGAATTGCATCACAACTGATACAGCATTTCTTTCAAGAGCTAACTAAGTATTCAGTTGAACTTATAATAATACATAAATGACTCCCAACTGTCTTGCGATTCCTCATAATATCATATATCAAATGAAGGCATTTCACATAAGCAAAGGTGCAGATCATTTTTATTGTTTAGTATCCATATTCCAGTACGTTGTGCTAAGCATTGTCCTCACATATACATTAGGACTAATAAAAAAGGAGATAAGTTTGCACCTAAAATTCTGATGAACCATTCCACTGCTCAGTGATGCAAGTAATCTATTTTCCCTAAGCCAATATAAAAATAATACATATAGTATGTGCCAAATTCTCCTCTTTTGTATCAGTGTAAATCCAGAGTTACTACTGAAAACAGAATTAATCCCACTTCACTTTTATGTTCAAATCATTATATAAATATTATCTAGTGAATTCTGACAATATCCCTGTAAGGTAGGCAAGTATTATGTTAATTTTAGTTTCACAAATGAGTAAACTGAGGCATGCAGAGATTAACCACCTCTGTTGAATTTTGAATTCCAGTATTATATTATTTGTGCTTGTGGCACTCATTTTCATAATGGAAAAGAGTGGGACTTATAGGACCAAATGATATATGAAAACAACAACCTAAGTGTTTGATCTTTATGTGGATCCATGAGACTAGAGAAAGTGGGGAGAAAAGGCAAGATATGGAATATTTAATAATGTACAGACAGAAATCAGGAGGGGTTGCCTTTAAAACTATTGGGACCTTACTTATCCTATGGAAAGCAAAATTTGAGACACAGAAGGAACAGCTCACAGCAATCACTCTGAGGTTGCTGTTTTGTATACATCAACTCTAGTAAGCAAGGTCCTTAATAGCAATCTTTGGGATCCATTACATCTGTTCCACAAAGTCAGTGTAAACCTATTTAATCTCTTTCATCACTGCTTCTGACATCCACATCTCAGGCTCTGAGGAGACAACTGAAGAAGATTTATAAAGCAACTTTTTGCAATTGATTTTTGGAAGGCCAGCTTCTCATTTTAGGGAGGGCAGCATTTCATCATTTTTCTTACTGATGTTTGCTCCCCTTTCTCCCAAATTGAATAACTGCATTATTAACCCAGCAATGCCTTTTGCTTTTACTAAGTAAAAATGAAATGAAAGTTATCATCTCCCCACAAAATAGCAACCATAGTCCTTGGCACATGGAAACACTTGGATCAGGAGAATGGGGAGGGACTGTCACTTTTGTGTTTATTTAACAGGCTTTTTTGAAACAGGCATTTAATAGCAGTTTGCTCTCTTTCAGGAGTTCTTTAAGGGGCACTGGAGGCACAGAAGTTGTGGCAGAAATCCTGAATACAGAAGAAGGAGCATTTGTTTCACACAGTAGTGCTGGCATTGGTAAATGGCTTTTGGCGCAGTGGCTGAGTGGAAAACTCTGGAGACTGAAGTGCCAGCTTTCTTTTTACTATGTTTTATTTTATTTTTCTGAAAAGGCCAGTGCTAAGGAAGAGGGGGAGAGAGAGTGCTGCAGACTGTGGGTAAGATTTTAAAAAGCACTCAGTGTTGTGACCTAACTCTCTTCCCACTGAATGATAAAACTTCCATGAAGTCAATGGTAGAAGATGTGGGCTAATGTTTGAGTGCTTTTGAAAATCCCACCATCTAAAGCATAGACCCTCACCTCAGTAGCAAAACTACAACAAAGCCCAGCCTCAATAGGTTGTGAATTAGTCTAGTTTATTCTAATGGGGTTTAATCAAATCCTGAGTGAAGAGGCCAGAGTCCCATAAGATAATGAGTTGGATTTATCCCTTGTGTTACTTCCTTGGATTCAGCAGCCTTGCGCTAGGGATGAATTCGGTCCAACATTTAAAAAAAAATGTGGGAAGCAGCCCTGTACGAAGCCTTTCAAGTTTGGTTTGAAACAGGGTTCATTATGGTGTTTTTGGTTTGGTGTATCTGTTTGTTTTTTGGCAGAAATACTCTGCATGGGTTCAAAAACCCCATATAGCACAAAAGAACATGACTAAAGTCTGATTGCGATTCCAGTGGTATGTAGGGGCAATGAAGGTCTGGGTCTCTCACTGCCCTGCTGCAGCTCATAGCTCTCCTTGCTTTATGGCTTGGGTTTGTCTGATTCACACATAATCTCATGGGAAAAACTGGTGCATAGGAACCAGCTGAGAACTTGTTGTGGTATTGGCAAATGCAATCTGAATTTTCACCTATGGCTTTCCTAACAAATGCAGTTCAGATATGAAATGCACAGGAGCATAACAGCCTAAAAATGGTAGCATAGAGAGAGAGAGAACAAAAGCCATGGACAGAAATAAAATAAGCTTCTGCTAGTGTGTGAATATTGCTAATATAGTCAAATGGACAGTGCAATATCTCACAATTTGACTCTCTCTACATTTAGTAATTACTTTCAATCTATTGTTTTGATTCAGAGTGTATTCATATTCAGATGGTACTATCACTTGACAATCCAGAGTGCTAAGGAAGAGAGGAGAGAATTTTATTTATGGACTTCTGTAGAACTCTGGTAGATCCTGTTCAGTTAATTACTAATTAATAAACTCAGTTGTTTTCATTATTCACTTCCTGACACATTACTCTTGCTTCAAGTGCAACATGTGGGCAGTTATCTTGTGAAAGGTCAGGAGAGAGAGGCCAAAACAGTGACTTTGCCCCTATAATGTAGTTCTTCTCGGTTTTATGAGGAAAATAAGTGTGCTGGATAAAACATTTGGTTATAAAATATTGTATTCAATAGGAATGGCCAGCAGAGCTGTCCCTTTGACAGAGACAGCACCAGGGGGCTCCTGTCAGGATCAGGACTCCATTGTACTAAACACTTTACAAATGTATTTGAAACAATTCTGCTGTGAAGAGCTTACAGTCCAAAAAGATAAAACTGGACAAAGGGGGAGGGAAGCTATATAACATGCAAGCAAAGTGATCAGAGTGATGATGGGGAACTGCTTGTTAGGTGCATATTTTCAGTTCAAATGCAATTGTATTTATGCATTTTTATTATCCAGGCAGGAAGAGACGGCAGAGCAGGAGTAAATTAATAGGAATAACAGCATGAGGCCGAGGGAGAGAGGAAGGAAGGGAAAAGAGACCATCAAGGTGGAAAAGGAGATGTGCTAGGAGGAAAGAAGGGGAAGATGGTAAGAAAGGAGAGGGAGAGGGATGGTGGAGGCTAAAGCACACAGCCCATCAGTAGGTGGAGATATCATGACCAGCTTGGAGCAATGAATGCCTGGGTCTCTCTCAGCCCTGCTGCTGCTCTGGGCTGTTTCTATGGAAGTTCCTGTTGCTCCCAGGGACTGGCTCTAACTCCCGGACATCCTGTTCTTCTTCCCCTGCTTCCTTCCACGTGTCTTGAAGGAGAAGCAGCTGAGGTCCTGATTCTCCAGAGAGAGTTATCTTTTGCTGAACTCTAGGCTGATAGAGGGCCCCAAATGGGGCTCTCTTAGCTCTGCTGCTGCTACTTCCTTGTTCCTAAATCCTGTAAAATATGCACTTTCATACTGGAGGTGAAACAATATTGCTTTATCTTTGTGTTGAGGGTAATAAGGAGAGAGTAACAGATATCATATGGGCCCACATTAACCAAACGCAGCTTATTCCAACTTTACTTCTGTGGACTACACTCGGAGCTCAGGAACATTTTTGCCAGACAGGCTTCCTTTCTTATGTCCATAATAAAAAAAACCTCTCTGTCTCCACTCACATGTCACAGGAGTATGATAATAGGAAGCAATGCTGGCAATAAGAACAAACAGGAAAGCTAGATTTAGAAAATCTTATTCTTATGTACCAAAACCCTCTAATATGAAGGATTTTAAGGTAGACCCTGGGTGGTCACAGAAGCCTGCAAAGATTACTATACAGAAAACAATGCGACTTCATGAAAGAATGAAGTAGGGTTTTTCCAACAGCCACAGCACAATTGTACGTCCCACATGCTGCTTTCTTCTCCTGCACTTTGAAACCCTACGAAATCATGCTCACCCCTCAGGCACGGCGGTTTTGGATGTTACCTGTTCACTTCACTTTCCCTGCTCCCAGAGCAAGCAGTTCATCTCCCATCAGCTCAGCTCTCTCAGATAGAAGAAGATTAATTTTGTTTAATTGCAAACACAATCTTAACCTGTTGAGCAAATTAGAAGGATACAGTTAGCTGGCTTTTTTCTATTTCAGATGGCCTGTCACAGGGGTGTGTTGTTGACTAGTGTTTGCATCCTTGGTAAACAGCTCACTGCAAATCTACTTTAGTGGTTTATAATCAAATCAGATGTCTGATTATACAGAGAAAGAGAGAAGTAAGTCCAGGAGAATGCTGGCCTAATGTCTCCTGGGATTATACAAGGAATTCAGTTTAAGGCGTGGGGGAGCCACTGCCTTGGTAGTAGGATTTCTTATCTCTGTTTTACATTGATTCTCATATGAACTTTTGTTAACTCAGCAAAAAATAAAAAAAGCAAACATAGATACAAGTCTGAGCATAACATTGCAAGACATGCAAGCCAAAATTATTTGAGCTAATTTATAATACATGAATGCAATCAACTCTCACCTAGTTTAATCATTCCTTGTTTGATGCCAGGAGAAATAAATTTGTAGACTATGAGAGGTCAAGGATCTGGAAGGGAACACAATGTGCATTTCATAAATCTGTTCAAACACACACAAAGGAGGGGTACAGCTGTAAAATACAAGTAGTAGATCCACCTTTTCCTTGAACATGACATTTTAACAAATCGTGACGACTTCTAGAGAATGTGCTGTGACTAGAATATGTCCTATATGCCTCCAACTTCACATAAAAGAAATAATACACCCAATTCAACCAGTGGCATTGCATGTTATGTGCAGTTTTACCAGATACTAATTCACTTGACATAACATAATGAGAGTGATCAGATGCTGAGTCAAGTACAAAACAAAACACATTAAAAAGCATAAGGCTGCAAAAGTCAAGCACTCAAAAGTTGGGACAGTCCAGAATTATGGTTTCCTGTTCAATCTTAATTTGAACCCATTGTGAATATGCATTATGAAGTAGTCTTTGATTACATGATCACATACTATTTTTTCCCCAGGACCCCTGCTTCTTTCTGCGTACAGGCTGAATGGTGCGCAGTGAATGGATGATTGATATTTCTTTTATCCACATCGTTCAATGTTTGGTCCAGTGATTTGGTCCACTGCACACCATTCAAACCCAGCACTGAATACAGATTTATTAATTTTCTCATGGGCTTTTTAATGGTGTTCATCACAGCAGTATCCAAATGTTTCACAAACATTACTGAAGTATCAGAAGGGTAGCCATGTTAGTCTGAATCCGTAAAAGCGACAAAGCGTCCTGTGGCACCTTATAGACTACCAGATGTATTGGAGCATAAGCTTTCATGGGTGAATACCCACTTTGTCAGATGAATGTAGTGAAAATTTTCAGAGGCAGGTATAAATATGCAGGCAAGAATCAGTATAGAGATAAAGTAGGCCAATCATGGAGATGAGGCCCTCTTCAGGCTAGCAGTGAGAGGGTTGTGAACACCAAGGGAGGAAGAAACTAGCGTTTGTGTAGTTTGGCAAGCCATTCCAACAGTCTTTGTATTAATCCCTGAGATGATGGTGTCAAATTTTGCAAATAACTGAAGCCTCAGCGCATTTTCTCTTTGAAGTCTTTGGTCCCCTGAAGTTTTTTGCTGCAGGAAGCGCACCTTTAAATCTGCTTTGTGTGTCCAGGTTGAAATGTTCTCGACAGGTTTGTGAAATTTGCCATTCTGAATATCTGATTTGTGTCCATTATAATCTCTTTTTGTAGGCTGTCCAGTGTTGGCCGATGTTACATAGCAAGGGGCATTGCGGCAAGATGGTGTGATATTACATGGTATACGTGCAGGTTGGAATGAACCGTGATGTTGGGTTAATCTGAATTATCTTTCACACCTCCCTTGGGAGGTGAAGCTTGTATCATATCTCCCATTTTGCAGCTGCGCGGAAACTGATGCACAGAGATGTAAGGCTGAATTGTTTCAGTTTGGTCCACTAATTGGGTGGGCCAAATTTGAGACCTAGGGCCTTGCAGTATTTGTATTTTAAAATAAGAACATAAGAACACTAGAATGCGCCGCCGTACAGGCAGACCAAGGGGTCCATCTAGCCCAGTATCTGTCTCTACCGATAGTGACAATGCCAGGTGCCCCAGAAGGGACGGGAACTTAACAGGCAATATCAATGATTCTCATTCCTGCCATCTATCTCCATCTTCTGTATGAACAGAGGCTAGGGACACCTTCTTTCCCTTTCTGCGGCTAATGCCATTTGGACTTAAGCACCATGAATTATCCAGTTCCTTTTAACATTGTTATAGTCCCAGCCTTCACAACCTATCAGGTAAGAGTTCCACAGTTGATGTGTTGCTGTGTGAAGAAGAACTCCTTTTATTTGTTTTAAACCTGCTTTACCTATTCATTTCATTGGGTGACCCCTGTTCTTTGTGTTATTATGGATAAGTAAATAGACTTTTCCTTATCACTTCTCAACATCATCCATGGATTATATACATCTTCATCATACTCCCTTAGTCTCCTCTTTTCCAAAAGCTGAAGAAGCCTAGCCTCTTTAATCTTTCCTCATATGGGATCCTTCCAACCCACCAACCATTTTAGGTTGCCTATTTCTGAACCTTTTCTTATGCTAAAATATCTTTTTTGAGGTGAGAGCCACATCTGTACACAGTATTCGAGTGGTGAGCGTACTGGACTTATAATAAGGACATAATATATCTAAGTCTTATTCTCTATCCCCTTTTTAATGATTCCTAACATCTGGTTTGCTTTTTTGCTGCCTCTGTTGCACTGCGTGGCATCTTCATGAAGAACTATCCACGATGGACGCCAAGATCTTTTCCTGACTCTTTGTAGCCAAATGAGCCCCCAATCATATTGTATTTAGTGGGGTTATTTATTTCCAATGTGCATTACTTTACCATTTATCCACATTAAATTTGATTTGCCCATTTATGTTGCCTAATCGACTTAGTTTTGTAGAGATCATTTGACGTTCTTCACATCTGCTTGGTCTTAACTTTCTTGAGTAGTTAGTATCATCTGCAAACTTTGCCACCTCGACTGTTCTACCCTTTCTCCAGACATTTCATGAATAAATGAATAGATTGCTCCATAGGACTGGACCTTGGGGACAACCACCAGTTTACCCTTCTCCATTTGGAGAATTTATACATTAATTCCTACCCTTTGTTTCCCTGTCTTGTTAACCAGGTCTCCAATCCATCGAAAGGGACCTTCCCTTTGATCCCATGACAGCTTAATGTTACGTAAGCACCTTTGGTGAGCGGAACCTTGTGAAATCTAGTACACTAGGTCCCTGGATCCCCTTGTCCAACGTGTTTGTTGATCCTTCAGAGGGAACTCTAATAGATTAGTAAAGACACGATTTCCCTTTACAGAAAACATGTTGACTATGTTGCTTAACAGTTTAATGTTCTATGTGTCTTGATAATTTATTCTAATATGTTTTGACTTAATTGCCCGGTACTGCGTAGACTTCCGGCGTAATTGCTGGGATCACCTCTAGAGCCTTTTTTAAATATTGGCGTACATTTAAGCTACATTCCAGTCATTCGGTACCAGAGCCATTTAAAGGACAGGTACAACCTTAGTTATAGCTTCCGCATTCCACATCTGAGTTCTTTCAGAACTCTTGGGTGAATTGCCATCGGGTCACCCGGTTATTGTATGTTTGAGTTGATCAACTTAATCCGAAAACCGGTCCTCTAGGAGGGACATGCAATCTGTGACAGTTCCTCAGATTTGATTTTACCTACAAAGCCGGTCAGGTTGGAATCTCCCTAATATCCTCACCGTGAAGAGAAGCAAGAATCCATTTAGTTTCTCCGTAATGCTTTATCCGTCTTAAGCCTCCTTTATTTCGATTAGTCAAGGGCGCCCCACTGGTTGGTTTAGCGGCTTCCTGCTTCTGATGTACTTCAAAACATTTTGGTATTACTTTGAGTTTTTGGCTAGCGTTCTTTCAACTCCTCTTTGGCTTTTCTTATTACACTCTTGCACTTAAGCTGGCAGTGTTTGTGCTCCTTTCTATTTGCTTCACTAGGATTCGTCTTCCACTTTTTAAAGGAAGTCTTTTTATCTCTCACTGCTTCTTTTACATGGTTGTTAAGCCACGGTGGCCCTTTTTTAGTTCTTATACTATGTTTCTTAATTTGCGATATACATTGAAGTTGGGCCTCTATTATGGTGTCTTTAAAAAGGGCCCATGCAACTTGCAGGGATTTCACTTTTGTTTAACTAGCCCCCTCATTTTTCATTGTTTCCTTTTTTTGAAATTAAATGCCACAGTATTGGGCTGTTGAGGTGTTCTTCCCCCGACAGGGATGTTGAATGCTATTGCATTATGGTCACTATTTCCAAGTGGTCCTGCTATAATTACCTCTTGGACCAGTTCTTTAATAGCACTTTATATGTTTAAAGCACAGCTCTCTTTGACTTCAATTGTAGCTGTCTGCATGCAGCACTTCTGTAAATAAACTTCCAGTTGCTTCATGTTAGGCACCCAGAAAACAAGGAAAACACAACTGGCCAACTGTAAAACTTTTGTGAAATCCTTGGCCATTGTCAGCTAGGAATTCTTTAGCTGTGGCAGAGATAGAAGCCAAGGTGGTTTTCAACTGGCTTAACCATCTTTTCTATCCCTGCAGTTTCCTGCCTTATTCACTACATACCTTGGACCCTTCAAATCCATAGCACAGACCTTTCCCACTTGAGCTAATGGATTAACTGGTAGTACTTGTAGTCTGTTATCCTCTGCGAGCCAACCACTAAAGGAGAATACTACATATACTTTGCCAGGGGTTTTCACAGATATTTGCAGGCAGCAGCGAAATACTGAGAATCAGGAATCCTGGATTCTATTTCAGGTTTTGGAGAGGAGACTTCTCTAATGAGTGTCTATCCCCTTCTGTCTCTGCCCCAGAGCTTGCCCCCTCACCTGTTCCCTTTTCCTTCCATCCCTGATCCCCCGACTTTTGTTCCCCTCTGCTCCTGGCCCTCACTTGCCAGCGTGTCCCATTCCTCTCATACCCTCTCTGTTAGTTATTTGTTCCTGTCCACTGCTCCGCTACCTGTCCCATTTCCCCCTTTTCTTTTTCCATACCCTTCCCCTCTGCTCTTCACCCCTCCATGTGCAAGTCAGGCAGGTTGGGCACCAGTAGCAGGAACATGGACAGCACAGGAAGGACAGTCTGGGCACCACAGCAGCTCCCAGAAGGTAAGGTAGCAACTGCAATAAAAGTTCTGCTCTGTGAATTCTGTGGTGATGGAACATGTTCAGTACAAACAGAGTTTTCTGAGAATTTTGCTGCAAATCTTTAACAAACCTCTACTGACTACATGAAAATGATGATTTTTGGATACTTATAATTTGGTCAAATTTGAGTGGATTTTCATCAGGACAGCAAAAGGCACCTCTCTGTCCCAGAATAACCCCCTTGCCAAATTTTCAGTCCCTGTTCCTGTACCTAGGCAGACTAGAGCTTCTCAACTAAGCAGCCATCAGAATTTTTGAACTTGGGTGAAACGATTTATTTTTGCCTAACTTTGTTCTCCGAAATAGCTAGCCATTTTGCTGAAACTTTTTTTTTTTTTTAAATCAGCTTAAGGAAGAGATCTGGCATGAAAAATTTCAGCCTGAATTGTTAAAGTTTGGCAAAGCTTTAAACAACTGAAGACAGGAACTTATAATGGAAAGTGTCAAGCAAACTTAACTAGAGGTGGTGCTGCTAGCTCCACCTATAGTCACTAGAGTGCTGCCAGCTCCACCTATAGTCACTAGAGTATTGTATAGAGTATAGCTCTAGTTCCTAGAACACACTCAGCAGGGTTGGGTCCTTGATGAGCTTAAAGGCTCACTGTTTGGTAAACCATACTCCAAGTTAAGAATTTAGTTAAAACCAACTGGATTTTATTAATGCTTTCAATTAGTTACATTTTATTGAACTAACCAAGTCATACTATGATAAGATTATGCAAAACATAAGATGTTACAACCTGATGGAAGCATTATATTTTATTTTAAAGAAATATTTCCTTTGGTTCAAATACCCACTTTTAAATCAGGCCTCTTAATTGAACACCAGCCTAGTTCAGAATGTGAGCAAGAATCTGTTTTCTTTCCACAAACTTGTCAGTGCTCCAGACCAGAAGTCATAACATCTGGTCTCCAAAAGCTACTTCTTTTCACTCTCAGCTGTAAGTAGGTCATCCCATCACTCTATCTTAGTAGTACAGAAAGAGGAGGAAGAATACATAAAAAGTGACAAAATCAATGACAGGAAAGGCTCTCATATACAAACTGACTCATATAACTGATAGCATTTGCGAATCCAAATGTAGCTAGCTTGAAGGACCAGGTTATACCTTATAAAAAGCTGGCCTCTCCACAGCAAGGGCAAAGTGTGAAAACTTGCATTGATAGCTATGTTATTTTTGTACTACTGAACCTTTCCATTTCTTGTAGCACAAAGCTCAGAAAGCTGTCAAATGGTAATGGGTTACTTAAAAAAGTAAGAAGAATCAGCACCATGAAGGGACAATCTCTAAGGGCCAAATTGAAAAGTGATGTGTAAAGGCCTTTAAAGCAGTGTGAGGTTGTGTAACGTACATCTTCTTCCGGAGTCTTAGAATGAAATTTACCCCAATCTAACCTCCCTGATGATTCACTTACTGATGCAATATTACACTCCCCCTAGACCTCATCTTTGAATTTTGCCTTAACACTGAAATTCTGTGACAATCTCCAGACCCAGGCAAGCAGAGTTAAGGCTTGTAAAAGGTAATGTATCATGATATTACATGATGGCAGTCAACCAGCCAACGCTTCCTTTATTATAAAATACTGTATATATCCTTCTCCTTAGAGAACATTTTAATTTGTCTCTGGTTGTCTGATATATATTTTATGAGATAATTAGAGAATTTAATTTTAATTAGCTGTCCCATGGTGCCATGTTAATCATTCCTAATTTCCAAATATTGGTTATCCTTTAAGAAGGTTAATGTCATTTAGGGACACAGGCTTGATATACTTTGTTGACCATATAGGGCCCAGTAAGCAGCAGATTAGGTGAGCTTCTAAAACACAAGAAGGGGGGTCATGAATACGTAGAATTGGACCAAGGGGAACAGCACTTCTCATCTGTCTATATTTCATGTGTGGCAGCAAGGGAGGGTCTTTTGGGGGCAAGTCTGGTGACAGCTTTAAGAAGGAAGGGGTGGTGGCTGCGAAAATTAATTGACCGAAGCCCCATGTGGGGGATTTAGAAGCTGGCAGGGTTACTCTTGCATTCCTGATGTTTCAGTAGCAGCTGAATGGAAAGGATTCCATCCCCTGTAGAATACCACTGCATGAAAGCGGTTTACTCAGTCTCCATGCACGGTCTCTGGCCTTTAGTGTCATGTGACAATGATAAAAGAATCACAAAAAAGAGACACTCACTTCTAACCCTGAAAATGGAGCTTGATTTACGAAAAAAAAAAAAAAAAAAAGATAAACTCTATTATCCTTAAAGTTACCCTGTCTGTGTCTCTTCCTGCTTCATTGTAGATTTTTGATCTAGAACCTTCCCGAGTGCCCTCCTGTCTGGCTTCCTGCTAGTTTTAAAGAAACAGCCCAGACACCCTCTCGATTACTAAGAGAAAACTTCTCTTTTCAAATAAGTTCTCACAGTGTCTTCATGTTGAACATATTTTATCACATGCACCGATCTTGCTGAACAAATGAGCTTTAATACTTCATTTGTTTCATCAAGTTTATTGTAGAAAGCATTGTAAACAGAGCATTCATAATAGAGTATTAAGCAAACAGATAATAACAAAGGAAGAAATTCTTGTCGTAAATTATCAGTTGTTTAAGCAACACATTTGCTACTCAAATGGAAAGGCGCTAGTTGTGAAAGATTCCCAGATGCCGGTATGCAAGCCACTGTTATTAACAGTATTTATTCATGATCTGGAGAAGGAAATGGACAGTGAGTTGATAAAATCCGTTGATGTTTCAGTTAGTAAAATTAAGGAGGATTGCATTGAACACAAGATGGATTTAGAGTAACAGAGTGCCTGGGCAGCATATTGGGAGAGGGAAAGTCATTTAGATAAGAGGAAGATAAAATATAGTCTAAATTTCTCACATACATGGATGGAGTTTGGACTTGCAGTTGTTATCTGTGGGAAATTATATGTTGTGCTGGATAGCTCAATGAATATGAGATGCAGCATATATAGATATAGAGGGGGAGATCCTGATCCCATTGAAGTCAATTGACTTCAGTGGGGCCAAGATTTTCCCCTGCAGTATTCATGAATATCTATTATGTTTACCTAAAATAGTCTTTTGTGTTTGTAAATTGATATTTTGTGTACTTTTTAAAAATGGGTTGGGGTCCATAATGTTTCATTTTGCAGATTACCCTGGTCTATGACCATAATTTGAGGACTACAGTAATAGTCAACCAAACTCAAAAGACAGATAAACTTATTCTTCAAATAAATTCTTCTTTAGCTGATTAACATAAGAATTAGTCATAGCCAAAGCCATAGAAATCCTTCTGTTTCTCAGACCATATGCTTCATTGTTTTTTATTTGAATTTTAACAAATCAAAGAACTCCTTTCACATATTACCTTTAAAGTATAGATATGCTGTTATTTTGAGCATCAGTGTTCAATTTTACAGAGAAAAGGAAAAAACAGGCTCTTTAAAAAAAAAAATGCTTTCGTTCCAGTAATGTTTTTAGGTGATATCCACCATTACAGGCACAGTATATTGCCTTGCCATGGATATAGTGACATCAGTGATATTAGATAAAGCATGTCAACTCTAATGCTAGATGCAATATTGTCAATGCAAAGCAAAGTGGAAAACTGTGCAACCAACCAAAGAACTGACCCAGATCAAATCCTGCATTCCCACTCACACCAACTATTTAAGTTAAATGACAAAGGTGCTGTGATTCAGTAACCCTATTTTCATCCTTTGGGTGATATATACAACAGAATTGCCCCTCTAAGACCCCAGTCCACTGTTATGCTCACAGGTAGACCCCTGCAGTTGCATGAGCCTCATTGACTTGAATGACTCAGGTGCAAGCCAGGGATCTATCTGCACGCATTGGCTTGCAGGATAGAAGCCTAAACAGCGTTCATACCAATAAGCAAAAAGTGGAATTGTGTTGAGTATTTTCAGAGGGAAATGTCTCTGAAGCACAAGATATTTCCACTGTCCAAAGTAGTGTCAGAAAAAGGAAAGGCCTTCCCAGGAAAAATACCTGCCATGGCACAAATGTCTATGGACACACAAACTTGCTCTAGCCATCAGCTACTTTTGGTGTTAATCCTTAAATGCCAGAGGTGATAACGCATTGCCTCTTTTAATGGGGTCTAAGTGTCCTGACTGCTATAATTTGACAAAATTGCTTTAAGAATATGTAATGTTGGGAGTATTTTTGTTATGGGCATGCGCCAGAGTATGTGTTAGGAAGTCTTTCCAAGATGAAGGCTGATTAATTGTTTAGGTAAACGCATACTGGAATAAAATCTCCTTTTTCAGTTCTAATCTGTTTGGGGTATCCAAACACTTCACTGGCAACACAGATAAACTGAAAACAACCACCAGCAAGTTCTACACAGTGTAAGTGACAACCTTTTTTTTAGTGCAAAGAAAAATGGCTGTATTTTGAAAAATGAAAGAGTACGATGCAGAGCAGGGGGACTGACACTGAACACATGAAGGGGCACACATTCAAGGCTGGGTGGAATGAGGGGACTAAAATAGCTTTAGCTAATAAACCTTCAAAAAGTCCTTTTGTTATAAACAATGCCCTACTGTCTGCCTGAGTCTGCAATCAAACTTTAAAAACAGCTCTGGAAGGAATGTGAACTGCTCCCATTTATCCTAATGCAATGTTCACACTGTGGGGACTAAAACCTTGGTCTGCAGAGCCTGGGATAGCTGATGTTCCCACAGTGCTAACAGGAGGCCATGCAGAGCCATAGCGAGGGAGCACTGTGGAGAGTTGGCACCTCAGAAAGTACCACCCAAGGGACCCAGAATGACAGTGATTAGTTAGCTGCCTATTTTACACTGGTGCAAGAAGTTGTCTGGATAACCACACAGACTTTGGGCCTGCTGTGACTCCAGATCTCACCTTGTCTTTTGTTCTCCGGTCTCCGATCTCAGCCTGACTCTGACCTTGACTCTTGCCTCCTGACTCCAGCCTGGTATTACCTCTAGTCTCCAGTCTCTGACCTTAGCCTAACTTTGACCCCAACTCATGCTTATTGAACCCAGCTCATCAACTCCTGTCCCTGATTTGGGGATACCAGCTCAGCTGTGACCACTAGGCAAGACTTCCTGTGCCTTGGTTCCTTACACTCTGAACCCTAATTATGAAAATTATAATGCTGCTATTTTTTTATTTTTCATTGCTTATTTTAGCTAGTGAGCTTATCCAATGTTGTTGAGGCAAGATCAGTAGGGCAGCTAGTTGCTATCAAATGTTTTGGGAGTATGGATTGATGAATTCAGAAACCTTTACCTTCCAATTTTAAGTCTCTTTCCCCACTGCCCAAAATGAGGAGGGAAAGAAGAGAAGCATGTTCTTCCAAATACCAAAATCCTTCCCTAGTTCCCAAACCCCTTCTCCTCACTTCCAAAAGCCTCAACTTCCCCGACCCCCCTTCCCACACACACAACTGCCAAAATCTCCAGCTTGACCATTGACAGCTACTGTAGTGCAGTGACAGCTTGCAGGACAAACTTCTGTGGCAAAGTGACATTTTTTGGGCAGAGTAAATGAAATGAATGTGAAATTAAGTGATGCTGTACTGTTTTGAGGTGGGTCTTATGAAGGTTTGTGTAGGAGAGGTAAGTGGCCAGGTAACTTTCTGAATTAATCCGTAAGGCCACTATTCTCTGTCTTCAAATCTTTCCTCAAGACCCCATGTTGCTCTGATGTCTACAGGAAACCTCTTGCCCAGTAATGGCTAGACTGAGCAGAGGTTTGAGTTAGCTAGTTTTGGTTATTTATTTTTAAAAAGAAGCATACAGATTATTTGGAATCATCCATTTGCACATATATGTCACTAATCTAACTGCATGATTCCATTGCCTTTATCAGTGACCTTCCTCCTCCCTTCTTCCTATTACTCTGTCTTGATCCAAAATAGATCATAAGCTCTTTGGAGACTCTGTCTTTTACTGTATTAGTACAGAGTTTAGCGTAGTGGTGCTCTGATTCTGAATGGAGCCTTTGAGGGCTATCACAATTACCAGAAAATAATAATAAAACGTATCAGAGCTGCTTGTGATTATTTTCCCTGTCCCACTTTGCTCTATATTGACTGCTATAGCTTTAAGATTCACAGATAAAAGATGGATGTTAGTATGAGGTAACAATTACGACAAACCATCCAGATTTACGTGTTCTGTTGAGTGAAGGTTTTTTTATTGCTAATGACAATGAATACCATGGTGTCATCTTAGTAATGCCAGTATTGCAACCTCAGTTTTTGTCCCTAATAGCCAGATTAACTATAATAAGAAAGTTACAATAATACTTTGTACTTACTGTATATGGCAGCTTTCCTCCCCTGCATCTTCAAAATGCTTTGCAAGCATGAATTATTAAAGCTCACAACACCCTTAGAAGTAAGTACCGGTAAGTCTTATCCACTTTAATGGTTAATTGTCTCCTTATTGAAGCAGGCTGTTGTCCGTAAGCATATTGTGCTTCGCTCTAATGCTTCTATTCTAATGTGGTATCATTTAGTTCTGACTCAGTGTGCAACTGACAGTTATCGTTTCTCCAGAGCCATCTGAAAATAAGTGAATCACATTGTAACCTGAAACATCACAAGCCTAGACAGTCTTACAATTTCTCCTCTAACGGGCTCTGTTTCAATGTTTGTTACTATTTGAGAGTCTCAAAGCTTTGCGGAAAAAGATGATCATATCCAATTATTCAAATGGGCTTTAGTACTTACTTGGGGCTTATCTGCATGGGGATAAAGCCCAGAATAGCTACTATGGAATTACTATTGCTGAATAGCTATTCTCCACTAGCTCCCTGTGTGGACACTCTTATTCTGCACCAAGAGTGCCTTTGTGCTGATTAGGTTATTCCACTTTCAGAGGCACTCTCTGGAATAGCTATTGCACTTCAAATTCACACCCTAGTTATTTCCCACTATTTCTTCTCCATGAATTCCCCATTTAGATGAGTCCTTAGTGGAGGGCTTCTGCTAACCAGGTTCCCAATAAATTTACCCCCAGATGACAAATTCATGAATATCTTTAAACTGTGTCACTATCCCTGAAGAAGTGACTTGTGCAAATAGCTCATTCTAACCATTTACGTATATAACCAGAAAATAATCTGCTGCAGTCTTCATTGAACTGTTTCTGAATTAAGGCAGATTTGAGGTCTTGTTTTAACCATTTTTAACAAATATTAATGTAATTCAAACACATCATATAAGGACCAAACTTATTCCTTATGTAAAATAAACAAATATCTGGTCTACTGGTAAAAAAGTGAGTTTCTCATTGTTGATTGATAAAGTTTTTCAGAGTTGTCACATATTGGCGTCTATATTTGTGTGCCCACGTTTTTGCACACGTGCAATTGGGATACATAGGATGTCTCATACTCCCAATTCCAATGTTGTGCTCACAAGCTAAGTGGTAGTTAACGGTGACATTTTCAAAGCCACTCACTGCTACGTAGTGGTAATCTTTCTTTCCATTGATTTTTGTTTTTTACATTTTTACTGTACATGTCTGCCAGTTGCTGAAAAAAACTATATTTACTTTAACCAACCATAATTTGTGAAACATAGAAAAGATAAAAATGAGCCTTGGAGTCTGAAATTCCTTTGTGACTCATGCAAACTTTCACTAAGATTCCTACAATGTTGTCCAAAACACAAACTTGAACATAATAGTCATTGGTGGGTGTGACCGAGTGCTGGGCAACAGCAGCTGCACAGGCACTCTCATTACTGGAATCATGAATTAAATTGCTCCAGAGTAAAGCTGAAGGGCAAAGCTGTGTCTACATGATAGATTGGGCTTGGGTGAGGAGAGCTACAAGGCTAATTAACCCATTAGTTTTACCCAGAAGGTTAAAAAGGCATAGGGAGGAAGTGCTTGTGGAGAGGAGAGAGATTGGCAGGCTTGTAAAAGTCAGAGCCTGGAGTGGGGAGATACCTTTGGCTCCTCCCCACCACCCTTCTCTGAGTGAGCTAAGACTTGTGTGCTGTTGCAAAAAGAGAGCTGCACAAGTCTTGTAAGGTGGTGGAAAGAGCACTGTAAATAAATTGCACAAGGTGTTTTGACCAGAAGAACGTCTCAGAGCAATTTGTGGCTAGAAAAGAGGCAGGAGTTGGATGATGAACTGTCACAGTGGGAAAGACCCATTAAGTCATTAAATCTATCTCTCTTGCAAGAAGAGTACAATATAGTCCCCCAAAAGAAATACTGAAGTCATGCTACAAATGATTATTGTGTTAACTAGTTTCTCACAACTAGTACTGGACGATGGATTATTTTTCTCCCAATACTTAATGGAGGAGCCCTTTACCACTAGGCCTCCTATCCCAGTAATTTACCTTGACTACGGAGAGTTGGTTGAGACTCTCTTTACAGTCCATCACCTACTAGGGTGAATTGCAAACTGCAAGCCATCTCCTTTCCTGCAGAACATCCCACCCATCTTGGGGCCTGATTCAGATATCACATTGATTATACACAGTTATAACTCTATAGACTTCGCTGGATTTGTTCCTGATTTGCACTGATATAAAAAGGAGCAGGATCGTGCTTCTGGCCTAGGAATTGAACCTGGATTTCTGGTATGGTAGTTTTAAAGTCTGTCAAACTTGGCAAAAACATCTGCTCTCAGACTAAAACAAAATATGGAAATTATCAGCCTGAAAGACTTATTTTGCTGAAAATAGGTACTATATATAATGAACAACTCCTTCTTTATTTTAACTATAATGTTGCTAGTTTGACACAGCTGGTCAGTGATTAATGATTTTAACTTTAATCATTTTTCAATACCTCCACGGTCAAGGGGATAAACGTTAGCTTTTTAATGTGATGTTTTCTTCTGTTAGACTATCATCCTTCCAAAGTATTTCAAATCCCTGTTTAAACAAAGTTATTTTTTCCACCCCCATAGTTGTTAGTGTCACTTGATTTCATATGTTTGGAAAACAAAAAAAAAACCTCACTTTCTTCAAAAAATTAATATTCTTGTTGTAACAAGAGCCATCTAATGTACTCATTGGCATTTGAATTAACGAAATATTTTTTACTCCTTTTTAAATGCTGCCTGCTGACTTAGCATCTCATGGGTAATTGTTTTGTCAGTTAATCATTATTACAAGGCAAATAAACATCACTAGGATGATTATAGAGCAGTGGACCTGCTAATGACCATGACTGGCTGATAACCCAATAATGCACTCACTGTAAAATATTGAGTGAAGGAATGTGTTCTTTGTGGTGTTTGTGTGTGAATTATCACCTGTATATGTGTGAAGTAATACATTTTATAATCAAGAAATATAGCTTTTCCATAAATATCTTCTTTAAAGTCCTTTATTCATCACTTCCCTCTCTATTACCCAAATTTAATCAACTTATCTGTGCTTGTCTGTGGTTAAATATAGCCTCTGTTACAGTATTAAATTAAATTAGTTTTTTTAACTGCATTACTTTAATCTATACACAACAGGCAGCTCTTCATTAATAATGCTAGAAATGTTCTCTGAGGAAAAAATATGGCCAATTTTCTGGAAGAGTGAAATTCATAGAAAAACATGATCTTCCCCCAAGGGTAGATTTTTTTTTATTAACTAGATGCATAGAATATCAGGGTTGGAAGGGACCTCAGGAGATCATCTAGTCCAACCCCCTGCTCAAAGCAGGATCAATCCCCAACTAAATCATCCCAGCCAGGGCTTTGTCAAGCCTGACCTTAAAAACCTCTAAGAAAGGAG